>NW_025776391.1:0-191144 GCF_021130785.1 Homalodisca vitripennis
CTGAGTTATAATAGTGATTTTATTGTATTTTGTAATATACAATTTAAAGTAAGTACCGACGTAAGTTTGAAATTAGGAAGGTAAGTACTCTATGATTTACTTTAGAAACCAACCTTCAAAACAAGATGAATATTAACCCCTTGAGATAAATAAGATTATTTATACACAAAGAACTTGAATATAATCCAGTTTACATTATGGTCGCATTACAAAATTTGAAATAACTAGAACTCTAAACGAGATTTTTTTTGTAAATGCTTAGATAAATTAAATACTACTATATTCAGACCAGATATGACCATATGAAATGGCTAGAATGATTATTATATTTTACAAGTAAATTTTTTCTTTAGATAAACACCATGTTACGTACTCTGCACAAAGTTTGGTTGCATATATCACTATTATTTACAATAATTTTACTATTAATAACCCCCAAAATATTAATCGATTTTTTGACCTAATAATTAACTATACCGCGTTACTATGAAAATAAAAATTTACAAATCATAATATTTTCAAAATAATTTGCTTTACAGCAGCCATATGGTTGTGCTACAGTCGGTACCGACAGAGTTAGCAGTGTTTGCTCTTCCTCAGATCTTTGACCCTGACACCACGGCTGAGCCCCTGTTGATTGCAAAATGTTTCAAATGGGTAAATCAAAACATTACTTTGTTCATTGAAATATGATATAGTATAACTCACGTAGATATTATCTGAATGTTCATTTCAAACAACAAGAATGTCTAATGTTTAGACTGCAGCAACTCATTAATTAGTCTTATTACCTGTAGGGCAGTAGATAAATGCTATAACTGTCTTCTTTTATTTTAACTGCTTGGAAGTATTGAATGGACTCCGGCCACTACATCACATACTTTTATGTTATTATTGCTACCGCTAAGACACAGGATAATTATTATCTTGCTGTATTTGAAAATTGTATTACCGTATTTCAATTATCATATAAATACTGATTCTTTAGGAGCAGGAGAGTCATAAAGTCACACCAAACCAAATCAGATTTAAGTTAAAAGTAACTCAGTTATTAATTTTTAAAAGTTGGCAAATAAATTCAATAAGTACTTCCCACCCACACTCGTCAAATCTTTTACTTTCCGTTATGGTTCTCTCTTTAAAATTAAGTAAATCCCGTATAATCCATTGGTCTTAATCCTGTTCTCATATAGGAAGAAGCCCGCGTTATACAGAGAATGGAGCCAAAGAGAACCTGTGACATCTTTGGAATGTTAGTGTGTTTCCTCGAATGTTGCTGCAGGCTTTAATTAACAACACTCAATCGATTATTTAATTTCTTATTAGAAACAGGAATTTTCCCGTCCCTCTTCTCAAAATATCTAAAGTATTGTAAAAAGGGAAATATGGTTAACTGTAAGCTATCGTTCTATTTTAATTCTTATTGATTCTTCAGCAAAATGTATAAAATTGTTTTATACGAAATACCAGAGGGCTGTTTGAAACCCTCACAATCTTTAAAGCACACCAGTGTTGATTAAGGATAATCCTATTGACGAGCTTCATGACCACATACAATTTCTTTAGATAGTTTGTAATGGTTTAATATTGCTTTAATTATATTTCTAGAACTTTCTAAGGAATATGACTGTGTGGAGCAATATCAATTTTTCCACAAGTTGGAAAATGAAGCTTTCGGTGTCCAATCATGAGGCTTTTAGGATAAAGCCTGTTTATTAGATAAAACTGTTTATTTTGAAATCTTGCGTTAAATATACATTAAAATTAAATATAGAGACCCTCAGAGATCTATATGTAATTACCATTTAAGGTATATGTCAACAGATTGAATGATTTTGTCCAAAAGGGACACTTTATTTAGTGTGCTGACAAGACTATACTATGTTTAAAAGAATAATATGTACAGTATTGAAAATGAAATATTTTGGTTTTATGAATTCTTGCTTTTAATTGTACTCGTACCATTTTTTAAACTAACCATTGAAAATCCAATATTACTATTTATTGCTTCAAGAGAAATTGGAAGTTTCAGCAGCTGCTTTAGTTGAAGGTGTTCCCTCTGCACATTGATGTACCTTGATTGAGGGCTGAGCAGAGACAGTCATATTGATGAAGTTTTTCTAGTGTTGCAATAATATCGATAAATTACATAATCTACCCAAAGTAAACTTAAAAACTGCACTTTACGGCGTTATCCATCCGAACTTAGCAATCGGATTCTGGGAAACCTTTGCAAATCACAAAATGGAAAGAATAAATTTCACTTTAAAGTGTCATACAAAGATGCTTTCCGGGAGTTTAGAATGCTGATATTGCGCTGCCTTTGTATTCTATGTACACGTAACCTTCGTATTGCGGTGAAAATGACATATATACAGGCACAATTGGCCGTTTTATTTATATCTGTTCAACTAATAACACAACATCCGTGTCTCTTTCCTGCCTTTCTTCACAAGCTCCTTCTTTCTTAATGGATTAAATATATCCCTGTGACCCTTCTATTGACCAATTATTTGTTTTTGTGATTAATAAGGTCTTACAATAATCTACTCCTTCTCATAACATAGCAATTATGCTATGCGGAAAATGACTATTATTTTTGAACACTTAATGATACTGCACTAAATTGTCATGTATATATGACACAGTTTCTTTGTTTACAATGGAGGAAATACGACAAAGATTCGCCATATGCTTGGCAAATTAACAGGAAAAGTCAAATGTATTAGCATTCTTGGAAGAGCTCTACATTACTAGGCATAATTGCTATATCATAAAACAAGAACATTTTTAGATGTCGTACGCGATGTAAATATTTTCAGGCATTTGTAATAATGTGTTAAAATATGGGTTGAATCTGCATTAACAAAGATTACTTGCGTAAAAATTTAACCCCTAATTAAATAAAATCCACGTTTTATCAAACTATTATTTTCTTGTTTTGACTGCAAATAATCGATCAGAAATTTAAAGAAGGCTCTATCGCACTTACTTTAATATCATATATTAACTTTTAATTTTAATACCTGTGCTCAGATCGACAGTTTGACGTCTTATACAACTTATGGAACTGTTATATACGTACTTTAAATCACTACAATATTATTTATACCAAGTATTATTTTAATAATTGACTAATTATTTTGTATTGTTAATTTAAAATTATGTTTCAGCCTGCTATATTACTTATCCTCAATGTGAGACGACACAGTACCGTAAGTATTTGGGACATTTCATGTGTAAATGATATGACATTCTGAAACTACAGTTTTAGTCCAATCTTAACCAACATTCTTTTGTAATGTATTATAAACAAAGCAGAATACTGATTAGTGTCATTTTTGTGATTCAAGGTTCTTTATGATTATTTTCAGGTGGCTTCGGTCCTGCGTTGGCTTTACGTCCCCTCTTTGACATTATCACGTAATACTACTCCACGTGTGCTGAAAAACACACAATGTATGAATGATGATTGAATGGAAAAGTGTGAAAGTATGCGTGCGTGTAGAAATTCATTTTAATACAACAATAATTCTCCACTAAACAACATTAATAGGTATACTAAATTTATCTGCTTTTATTAGACTTAAGCTTACACATGTGTTGAATAAATATATATATATAATATCAATAATATATATTTAATTAAGGTATATGTTCATAATTATCTTGGTTTTAGGTTCTCTGTGGTTTAAAATTATACATTATTATATCATGTATTTGCCAATTATTACAGGGTGATGTCGTCAATGCGGCAGGAGGTCGCCCCACTCACACTAATACACAAAACTACACATACACAAGGTAATGTATTGTTCTACTTAAAATACTGAAATCAATTTGGTTAAAACTCTTGTTTCAGAATGGCACACATATATTATTTTTTTAAGTATATTCACATGAGAATAGTCAATAACCTTAATATAATTAAGTTTATACTCATGTCAGTAGTAATAAATTGGGTAATTAGATTGTAATATAAATGTAAATCACTACCAAAAATGAATCGCATTGTCTTACATACTTCACTTATTAAAAAATAACCTTATTGGTTTATCTCTTTCCCTATTAATTTATTAAACATGAAAGTATTGTAAAACTGCATTGATTCAATTTGAAGTTTATCTAATTTCTTTCACTAAATATTTTTAATTTATATTTCTTAACTTGAAAGGTCGTATTCATTAAATTGGAAGGTATCACAAAACATAAATGGGTATATGTTGGACTATACTTTTATTAAGATATTGGCAAAAATGAGAATTTCCGCCGTTTAAAAATGTTTAATTAATTGACTCACCAAAGGTATGTGATGATTCTTTGCCAGCACACACTAAATAATAATGTGTTTTTTAACCAAATTCAATCTGGATCTAACTGCAAATATGGTATTTATTACGAGATATATTGTAGCTTATGTTATATTGCATACTGTATTTCCAGTTATATTCCGTCAATATGTCGATTTTAATAAATATGTTAGTATAGAATCTACCTAACTGGTTACACAATTAAAACGTAATAATATTTAAAGCTAACAAATTGTTTCCCCTGTTTATAACAGTACTTCCTGAATATCGACTAATAGTTGGGAAATTTTTATGAAATAAAACATAATAGGACTAGATACATCAATATTTCTTAGTCACAATATTGTCTTCCTTACGTATCCTTGACAAAGTATTTGGGGTCTCAAGTTATCCTTCAAAGTTTAGGATGTTATTATGGCATTCTCTCTTAGGCTACATCAAAGTACAATATGTAATTATGGAACTCTCTCTCAGAGTGTATCAAAATACTTAAATATCAAAATTCGTACATATGAGCCTCCTAGGTCTGGACGAGTCGTTGAGGACAATGGCGCTGTTTATACATGGGTGTATTCGTCAATATTACATAACATAATAAAATTGGTTTTTTAGCGTCATTATTAAGGAAGACATCAAGATATAAAATAAATTTCTGATATAAAAATAAATGTCTTCATTAGAATTTTAAAATGGTGTAATTTTAATAGGTTTCTATTTAAAATGTTTTGTTTAGCATATTTTATGGCATATGGGAAAAGTTAGGTCACTTCATATTTTCCTTGAGACAAATAATAAATATCTTAAAAAATAATTTATTTACCTTAGACAAAAAAGGCGCTGAAACCAGAAATTACATTTAAATCTAAATTGTACTGTTAAAAACTGTCATACTCTGTAAATATGAATAACCATAATATAAGGCCCCAAAACGCTCCGGATACATATAACTTTAGAATGAAAAATCACGTAACATATATTTTAATTTCAAACTTTTGAAAGATTTGTTTTGGGCAACTTTGCAGCTTATCTTTTTATTTATTTTTTTGGCTGCTATAGTCAATGTACGTGTAGTTTGAAACACCCTGTACATACAATAAATAAGTTACGGAGTTAAAATTATACATCTTGTGTATGTTTTATATGTATAATATGTAACTTAAAACTAAAATTTAACTAATCTAGATACTTATTTTTATAAAATTATGTAAAAAATTAAGACGTTATATTAATTTAAACAAACTCTCCAATAATATAAAATTTTTTATTTTTGTGAGGCCTATCGTACTCAATGAGTACATCTTCGGACTCAAACAACTAAATAAAAGTAATAATAACAATATTAACATAAACAATTTTGTTCTAAATAAAAACATATGTCATTAAAAATACAAAGAGGTAATATTCTATGACAGCACAGTATGTTATATGTATATATAAAAATAAAGTTTATATTTAGAATCAAATAACGTAACGGTTGAATTTTGAAAAGGCCCAGGTTTGTTGTTTACTAAATTATTTTGGTTCTTTTTTATAAAAATTTTTTCATATGCATCAAGGATTTTTTTATTTTTTACTTCTTTTAATAATTTTGTATTTGAAAAAGAGTGTCCAGTTTGAAGTGCATGTTTTGCCATGGCTGATCTTTCTTCCTGTTGGTATTTTAAACATGACCTATGTTCCTTAGCTCTCTGTTTTAGATTACTTTATTTGATTTAACTAAATATAAACTTTATTTTTATATATATACATATAACATACTGTGCTCTCATGGAATATTACCTCTTTGTATTTTTAATGACATATGTTTTTATTTAGTACAAAATTGTTTATGTTACTATTGTTATTATTACTTTTATTCAGTTGTGTGAGTCCGAAGATGTACTCATTGATTACGAAAGGCCTCACAAAAATAAAAAACTTTATATTATTGGAGAGTTTGTTTAAATTAATATATCATTTCCAATAAGACAAGAGCTTCAAGAATGTATTAAGACGTTGTAAATAACACCGTTTACTAAAAACATCAATTTTTAAAATAAATTCGCTAGCTTATGGTTGTGAACAACCCAAATTAATACATAACTGTTTAAAACAAAACTAATAAATACGTTTCGGGATAAAATAATATAGAACTAATATTATTAATCTTGTACAAATTATCTAGTATAATACTGTGAATCCTTTAATTTACAGTTTTATTATATTGTGTATAACTTGGAGAAATAGTTGTGGGTAAAGCAGAAGTATTTACTATACCGTGAAGCTAGCAATCACTAAAATGAGGAAATATGTTATCTTTGCTTGCGAGCCTCCACACTCTTGGGCAGAGAGTCTCCCTGGCTGCAGACAAACTTTTAATTATCCAGTTCAAATTCAACGTTACTGTAATAGTTTCAGTTCTAGGTTACTTCTTTTTGTCTAGACGCTTTCTATATTTCTAAGTTGAAAATGTTTTTAATAAATACCAATTTAAAGAAAAATACGAACACTTTCAACTGCAAAATACTCAAAATGAAGCATAAAATGGTTAGTACAAACCATAATCCGTACTTCCCCCTAGCTATTTATAGTGAAACACTCTGATTGAGATTCATAAGTTTGCTGTTCGATTATCACAGATACTAGCAAATTACAAATCAATTAAACTGCATAAATTGCCATAAAGACAAAGTGGCATCTATCTAGAACAAGTTCAAAATAATGTAGTAATTGAAAGAATATAATGGGAATTAAAAAGGAGAGAAAATTACGATCTGAAAAGTTACGACTAAACACCTAAACCTAGTTACTAAACAGATATTTGGAGTGAACTGGTGTTTCGACTCCTGTAATATGATGAGTAGGCATATAATATGGTCTAGCCTTGAATCTATCTGCTTCTTATGAGCTCTTGATTGCTCACCACTTGACATTCTTCGTCGCGTTTGATGAGAACTTTGAAAGACTTCATTGAAGTGACATGAGAAACGGGTAAGTATAAATTATATTAATGTAAATATTTATAACTCAATTGCATTACTTAATGATCGATTTTATATCCTGCAAGTACATGTAATTATTATAATTTTACTCCAAAAATTATCTATATGAATCACTTAACTAATTTAAAAGTCCGATCAAATAGGTTTTTAAATGTAATCGTAATTATGTAATTGGACATAATAATAAAAGTATATAAGTATAAGTGTAATAAGTACAAAATTTTTTATCCCTTTGTTGATTGATACGCAGGATCATCGGTTTGAGGAATTACATTAGTAATTATAGCTATTACTATTAATAATATGTTACTCATTAGAAAACTTGTTGTTCATATTAACAATTACCTTAATAGCGATTGACACGAAATTAATTTGTTTCAATTAATGTTGTTGTGTTGAGGAAACTGTACATAGTAATGCAGTAGCAACAGTTTTATTTTGTATACTTTTTAAATAATAAAAAAAGAGTTGCAGATTGAAACACTTTAAATTATTTTCAAAAAAAGAGGGCTTCCGTATGCTAAAGTGTAGCAGTATCATAATATTGCTGGTCTGGAGAGGCGGCTGTGAAGGTGGAGGACAGAACGTGTTCAGATACTCCCACAGCTGGATAAGAGCCTCGGTTTGTCCAAAAAAATCTCAGATTTTATATCAATGGCACAGCCTGTAACAACCTAACACCTCCTAAAATAAACACTCTAATAGAGATATCTCAGTAATACATTGTGTACCACATGTAACCAATAGAAAATAATTTATTTGTTGTTATGGTTTTTTGCCATAGGCTATATTTGTTATTTTATTATCATATTTTTTTCTTATTATTTTGTGTACAAGAATGCAGCTTTGTTTATTTCTATTAGTATTTTACTTTAATCTAATACTGTAATTTCTTAACTATTAATATCTGTAATAGAATGCGTATTTATATTACTTCAGATACTAAAAATTGTATGTTTCAATGCTGTTTAACAAGTTACAGAACTGTTGTATTAAATATAATAAGCGGTAAAGTAAGTAAATTTATTATAATTCAAATAACAAGAATTACAAATAATAAATTGTGTTAAATTATCATCATGTTTATTATTTTTATTTCTCTATTATTGTTTAATAATAGTACTATTTAATAGAAAGAATAATCCTGGTACAAGTTTATTTGAACAATTCTATTAAACATTGTATGAAAATAGAAATCATGTACTTTTACAATATGTTAAAAAATACAAAATATTTAATATACGGTAGTTACATTCTATATGTCTGACCCTTAACAGTAGATAGTTAGGGTGAATAACAATATAAAAGTGACAATAAAATGTGTAGTTTGGAGAGAATTGTAGATGTCGTTGAGAAAAACCTCGTCTGGTTCTGATCTCGTAGCTGCGTGTCCAGAATGTATTCCATACCATATTTTGAAACTTTTTTTACCTATTTCTTGCAAATTTTCCAGTTTGATTTTCCTACAAAGTTTGCTCTAACTATTTAATTTTTCTCAAAATATTATATTAATTCATTATAATACGAGTATTTAATTATTTAGTTAAATCTCATATATTTCAAAAAATATAAAACAAATTTAAGTTCAATGAAATAATTCCTGAAAAACAATTTAATGTTACAAAAAGTTATGAGATAAACGTTTATACTATTTTACATAAAGCTAAAGTGAATTATACATATTTATTTTTCAAATTTGTTTTTATCGATATATTTCATACCATACGGCTGACGGAGAGTTTTCAATAGGGGATCACTCTTACTATTTGTTTATTTAAAAAAACAATTTAAAAAACGAGAAATGAAAATTAAATTAGGAATTCTGAAATGAGTGAATTCTAATTAAAGCCTTAAATGACCGTGTACCTAATAACCACTAAGTTATTCAGGAAAATGTTTGCAAACGAAAATCACTCTTAAATAAAAGCATTTTTTTATATATTTAAGAACCCTATTGATTTTGAGACCTTACGGCTAAAGGACGTACGTCTGTCTGTTTGTCCGCCCGTATGCATGTTTGTGACAACTTTTGATATACAGCTGTATGTAGATTCCTTGTGAGTAGGCTATTCGTGACCCAAGGAAAACCTTATTGGCTATTTACATTTAGGTCAAAAGATCAAATAGTCCGTTTTTTCGTTCATATGCCCGTTTGGCGTTTACCCGTCTTCATAAAAACACAGAATGGTCATAGAGACTTTGAAATGTAGACACGGGTTACTGTTGGCCGAAGGGAAACCCCATTTAATTTTTGGATTAAAATACCAAAGGGCAGTCATCGTGCACGTTTAGCTCGGTTTCATTCCAATTTCTTCTAAACTGATACAAATTTACTAATATAAATAATATTATAGTAATATTATTGAAGTGATAAATATTTTAAGCCTGAACATGCGTGTACCAGCTGCCATTATTCATTAATCGCTACCATTCTGAACAAACATTTTATAACTTTATTTAGGATCAAAAGTCCACACACCGCCTGTTTAAACATCCTGCATGCCTTAGAGGCACCAGTCACCCAAGGAACTTTCCTGCCATACCTAGCAAGACAGAAACGTATTTTATGGGGATCTAAAAACTTTCTTGCCCTTGCTTTGAGTATTAATTGTTGGATATTCCATTACAGTCGTATAACGATTTGGGTTATTATTCACAAAACCCTGAATAAAATTCAAGAATTAAACTTTAATCAACTCTTTAATTATATTTATGCATGATCAATGCTTAACCTATGAATATGAACTATATTAAAAACGCTACAGGCCGAAGCTACCTTCAATAGAACACTAGTTGATCGTGTTCACAGGGCCTGAGACGCTAGTTTCAACTAGGTTACTACCGCCGATTAGCATTTGCATCGACTCAATATATTGTAAAAACTGTCTCAATTGCCTAAATGGATGGATTGGGAATATAGCTTTCACTATATTATCTTTTTACAAGAGGCATTAAAACTAACTTAGCTGAAACTGGTAACTAATGTAAAATTAATAAAATCTGTTTAGAAAGGTAAAACAAAATTAAAAACTACAATCATATAAATTTGCTTTTAGCATTACAAGCTACAATACATTTAATGTATTTAAAAAGATCATTATAAGGTGTAGGCCCAAAGTAGGAAAAGCTTATTCGACCAGTCTCTAGTCTAACTCTGAAAAAGGTGCAGCTTTTTACGTCGACGAGCACATCGTTCAGCAACCTTTTCCCCGGGAAAGTACTGCGGCCACTTTAGAGACAAAATTATGTGGACAATGCAGCACGTCAGCATCCTGCAGAAGACTACCATAAGAAGCATGTGGGCAGCCTCACGATAAGGAGACACTAGGTCAAAACGTGAGAGGAAGTATATTCACGTTACTGCAGGTTTTTGCAACATCCTTACTGTGTCCTTCCTTGAGAGGCTTCTTCCATATGCTGGATAACAGTAATAAATACTGACAAAAAGAAGATGTGAACTTTGTCGGATCTTGGTATAAGGTGCCTAAACCTGTACAATCCCCTGAGCCAGAGATCGCTGAATGGCGGGAGTGACATGATCAGAAAATGTGAGCACTTTGTTAAGCACCATGCCCAGGGTTTTTATCTTATCACAAGTCACCAGGCATCACAAGCCTTCAAGCATCACTTGCACCCCAAGCTGGCTGAGTGATTGTTGTGGAGCTATACGCAAAACTGAACACTTGCACCCATACCAACACATAAACCTACACACACTCACACACACAAAACGCTGCTCAAATCACGAAAACCTACAAACAGACAAAGTCATTTTTTTTTTCTTTTTTAGTTTTTTCTTGACACATTTAAACTTTTACGGCCAAAATTAGGGACATATGATCAGCACCTAAAAAGAATATTTTCCTATCATTTATTTGTAGTCTATTAATGATATAATGAGTAAGCTACTATATTATTTATTTAATTATTATGCTCGACTTATAATATTTTGTTAATGTAGAAGATGTACCTCTGCACAGGCTTGCCTTTAGAGGTATATTATATTTCCCAAAATATAAAAAAAGATGAATTATTTAGAGCTGGGGGAGAGTATTTTAAGTATGTTAGTTAACCAAAACGTGTTTTTTTATTTTTTATTTTAATTTTAGTACATTCTAGGAAAACAGTTAAGTTAAACTTTTGGATTATATTGATGTCTATGTAAATATTAATATTCTAATTTTGTGAGCTTCAATTATCTTAGTGTAAATCTTATAGCATATTTTTTTCTGGTCGACACCCTGGCAGGTCAAGGACTTTATTGTATACATATCTGTTATTGTTTATTATGTATTAACTATGTTTTATTTTTGGGAAATAAATATTTTCTTTCTTTCTTTCTTTCTTTCTTTCTTGCTCATGTTCAACTTGAAGCCGTTGTTGACAGAATATGTCATGAAACATTTATGTCAGTATTTATATAAGCGACCACAAGTTATGAAAGGTAAAACCGACGATCATCTGCATATAAATGAACTGTACAATGTTTTACACAAGTAGATTAGATGTTTACAGTTTGAAAATAATATGCACCAAACAACTACCCTGAGCCTAACCACGCCGCATAGTAAGGGGCTAGGAAGTTTTAATCCATTCCTTCGTGACCTACTACCGTTCACTCAGGTATAATTGAATCACCTAACAATGTTATCTCCAAATCATAATAACTCATTTTAACTCTCAACAATTTGTAAATGATTAAGTCAATCTCCTTGGAATATTCACAGATGGTCAGCGAGCTATTATCTTCCCGTGTCTCTTGCATAGTAGATAACAGTGCATACATTTAAAAGTGCAGTACATACTCAATGTACGTCTGAATTTCAGATTGCAGTTTCGGAATTATGTCTTTTTAATTAACTTACGATCTGAAAAAATTCAATCTTTTCAAGAATTATAATTTTTTTTCCTTGGACAAAGATCACATGTGAACCTAATTTGAATTCACTAGAACCTTCCTATAAAGAGTTATTATAGAGACGGACGGACGGATGTATGGACGTACTGACAGACGTACAGCTACACGATTGCATTGAGGCCTTATTTCCTTCTTAATAATGAGTATATATTTGGGGGAAAACTACTACTTGATTACAAATTTATGCAATTACAATCAAGAATATAATACTGCTCTAACAAATATTCTCGTAATGCCTTTAAAATAAAATTTTTTGTAGGCTTCCTATAATGTGTTTACGGTGTTGAAATACAATGAGATAAGCAGAACGTTGTGAGCGTGCAAATTTAATGAAACCCTTTGTTAAGAACTAATGCGGCAAAATAAAGTTGTTTGTTGTCGGAACATGCTCCAGACTTTCCCACGAGCGGCCTGTTATATTTTTAATGATTTCTATTTACTTTAATGCTCTTACGTGACGTACTTTTATATCTTTCTATTTAGTAAGATTATGCTCAAGATTATTTATCTAGTTCTATTTCAGTACCGTAATAATGTTTTTTCATGCTGTTTAAATTCTTCACCACGAGGTATTACTACCAATATCTAGCTATTGAATTGAATAAATCCAGAATACATCGAGGTGAACAGCCAAACAAACCAAGTAGCAGTGTTACCACCAGAACTCAAATATCAGTACGATTGATCTAAGGTTAAACCGTATGTTACCTAACAATACATATCGTCTCCATGAAAACAAAATAAGAGATTTTAAAATTGAATTGCAGTTGTTCCATGTAACTTAAATTTGTAATTGAAATAACATTTAGGAGTGGTTACAGCTAGTGCAAGTTAAATCTGAAGTGGACTACAATCTGGATTTCTCAACGCTTCTCCAAATCCGGGACTCTCAACAAAGGAACTACAGCTTCAGTCTAAACTAATCAAACTGGTAAATCAAAATTATATACTTATTGACTCGGTCTTAACTTTTGTTATATACGGTAGAAATACTGTATAACGTTGAGCTGCAAAGTAGTGAACGTATTGTACTATCTATCGCAAATGATTTTACCAATCCATATAAACAAGTACTGTGGATAGTCCACAAGAAGTACGAATATTAAATACTAATAGGTGAATTATGCTGTGATCATCTTAACATTACTTCTTACTTATATTAATGACTTTCGTATATAAAAATACAAATTTTAATGCATATAAACATATAAACACTTATCTTTTCTGGAGTGCATTAAAAAGCATAGCAAGATAATAGTATCAATTTTTGAAACAGTAAATTTCGGTTTATATTACGAGATTATACGATTAAGAACTCTAAAAGTGTTGCCACATGAAATTGATTAATACAACTATTATATAATATTCCTATTAATGAAAATTACAAGTTAAATTTTGATTTAGTCGAGGTATAATTTTATCAGAAAACTGCAAATGACAATGAAAAATTATCAACATTTGTCAGTGATACATCTCATTCTGGATTAAACAAGAACGAGGCTCTTATGCAGGTGTGGGAGGATCTGAACGTATTCTCACTTCAACTCACCCCTCATGATTAGCAACTTATAGTAGTAATACTCTTAAGGTAGTACAAAATCCATAAAACTTTCACGAAGATTTACGGATGGTATCAACTTAAATACAAAATGTACTAAAAGTACGCATATGAGTTTCATTACAGAATACATACGATTCACTAAAACTTAGAATGAGCAGATAACTGTGAGCTACAAAAATCGACACCAATTATAAATCTGTACTTTATTAAAACATTTCTGTAAACCTAATGGTTTTGCAAATCTTATGATTAACATCATAAAATATTTTTAGATTTTTGTGTTGTATTTTCTGATTGTTACAGGTTGATTCAATTGCAGGTCCCCCCACTCACACTAATACACACACGACACATACACTACTGTAGATAACACGTTGCTTTATTTAAAAGTCAATTTGGCTACAATAGCTCTTTCAGAATGGCACGCTGATACTATTTAGATGAGTATATGTTGATATAAGAATAGTTTATAATCTTAATTTAATTACAATTAATCATAGCTATTATTGGTTCATGATTTGTATCAATTGTATCTTTTCATCTTAATCGTTCATCACCTTAGATATATATGACGTTTAGTATTGTACTTATTTAAACTAATCTGGTGACTTTGCCACAATATAATATGACGACATGTAAAGTAATAGTAAAACTACAGTGTTCCCAGTTGCAAAGAAGTGTTATGAAATATACTATGAAGTGTAGATCTCTAAAACAAGTATGTCATCCATAACCTTTTTTGGACCATCGTCATGTCTAAGTATTATAAATGGTCGCTGAATGTCATAACTGCGTGAAAGAAAATATCTTTTAAAATTCTGACGCTTTCTTGTTGCTTTTTATCAGCACCGTAAAATATTCTATCAAGGTCAGTATTATTTACACAGATACCTACTAAAGGTCTGACAAAATATATGTTGTACATAAAGATACTAATTATTCGGAGATACTAACTTACTAAAGCTCTGATCAAATATCTAGTTTGAGTAAGTATATTGTTTTACAATTATTTCTTAAAATTGCATTGTTTTAAGCACAGTCCATGGTACTGAGTAAACTTTCTCGTGATAAAGATCAAATACATGCATTTCGAATTGAGGTACATATCAACTAGTAGAATTTTGTTGAGCGTTATCAAAATTTAAGTTAATCTTAAGGGGTAAATTACAAGTTACCCTAATTGCAAAGAGAAATTGAAGATCAAACCATTTGTAAATAAACATCCCTTAATTTTTCCACTAAATTGAAATGGTTATAAACGCAGTAATACGCCCACTTTCCTGAATCATAGCAATGGATAATGTTCTAAAATGAAACTAATTGTAACATTTTGTCGCTGTTTGTAAATTTGGTTTTTATCGATGTTTGGATATGCCTAAAGGATTTTAGAAATGGTTATTTGAAATAAATTGTAACTATGTCATAATTTAAACGTTTATTATCACTAAATCATAAATTCATAAAATGAGGTATAATCAGATAAGATATTGTACCACAAATGTAATATACATGTAATATATAAATCACTATCGCGGGTTTACCATTAAAAGAAACAAAAGTCAATGTGACTGTTAAGTAACAATAGTGAAACTGGCAACATGATTTGGTAGCAGTTCAAATATGCATTACAGGGAACCAATCCGAATGTAATTAATTAATCCTCGATTAAGTAGTGGCGCGGCTCGGTCAGTATTCAACAGAACTACATGCAAATTCATCTAAAAGGTTCCAAAATAATATATGTTTTGCCTTATTATAACCTAAAATCTTGTAACGTCCTCTCTTAATAGCAAAATAAATTCCCTAAAAACAAGTCTATTATACACAAAAGGTTACCACTGTAAATTAATTACCAAATATTTACTATTTATGAACGCCTGTATTGAGTTTGCTAATGGACGGAACTAAAAAATTGTGATATAGGATTTGTAAACATAAGCTAAAGGTTAATTTGTTTTGTTCCGTCTTCTCAATTCATGATACTTTTTAAAATTATCCTAGTATAATTCCATTAAACAAAATTAAATAAATACACTGACAAGGACTACTATCGAGGAAGAGAATAATATATTTTGATTTACCATTTGGAGTAGTGCCAAGATAGACCTTTAGGTTCTTTCTTCGGAGACTCAGATGTAAAAATTTAATGAGCATTCTAGATGGCAGTTGCCGAGTGGGTTAACTTGCACTAACTGTTGTAACCTCTCACCGGGAGACAGAAATGCACATATAAGTCCACGTTATATCAAGCCACTAAGACCACAGGTCATAAAATTTGGATTTCATGAAGACGATTGTATGACGACATATGATTTGTTAAATAAAACAGTGTTTCACCCTAGATCAATCAGACCGATTTATGTCTCTGAAATAGTTCTTGTGCAAAATATGTACACACTGTTACTTGTTTTAATGGAAATGATCAATTGATACGTTAGAAACCCGTTATTAATAAAAAGAAAGTAAAAGTAAACATGAAAAATCACGTTTAATAAAGCCAGCTGGTGTAAAATGTTTCATTTACATCTCTGTGGCACAGCTGACAAAATATGTAAATGGTATTGATGAAACATTTTATATCCAGCATCGCTTTGTATTTATTATTGCCAACATTTCCTAGAATACATTATAAACGAAAAGGATATGTCATTAACATAATTTGGTGAGCTGCCTTCTTGTTTTCTTAAAATTATAATCTTGTGTAGTTTCATCAGGGTACGACTTGCTGATTTTTTATCGATCCATTTTAACCTAAAACTAACTTTTCTCTTAACCATGTTCAGAATACCTAGCCATTGGTTGTCTTTTTCTTGTTGGAAGATGTAAAAATATGCCCTGTCCTTTTAATTTCAAATAATTACACATTTGAAAAATATTAATAATGAAGTAAAACTGGCAATTAATTTGTATATATTATTATATCGGTAGATTTACAATCAATATAGACAATTAGGGTTACTTATGATTATCCCTGTATTGTTGCTTGTGAATTTTCAAAAAAATCCGCAAAGTTACGTGTTCCACTTTTGTGTTTTAACATGGACCACATCCATTTCTTTTATTGTTGGTTTATATATGCAAGGTACGAGTACGCTGCACCACGTGTTGTGTAATAGGCTTCGCTAAAGTTGCAAGCTAAATATTAATCACATAGTTCATTTCATTATCGTCATGCTGTCATACAGATAAATGATACAGAATAGAAAACTTAACACCCTCTCAGTAGGCATAAACAGAATGTTTTAGCCCACTAAGTGCTTCAATAACGCTCTAACTTTTACAACAGCTGATATAGCTAAATATGATTTATTCTTTTCCGTACGTATTCAACGTGTTACATTGTCGGTGTGCTTAATGTGTATATATTTGCTAATTAATAAACATTAACTTAATTATTAATCCTCTGACTATTTATTTACAATATTTTATATGAATAATTACAAACATTGAAACATCATGTTATGTTATTAAAAGAACAATTTATTAAAGTTTTGGTTACACTACATCAAAACAACTTTAAATAATTTAAAATGTTACAAATTGAGTATTACTAATGTATTATTATTATTAGGAAGACAAAAACGGTATTTTATTGAGGGATAGTGCAGATCCTGTCTGTCACTTTTGTTAGTACTCTCTATATGTCCAGGACAAACCATTCAATTTTATCTGTTTAGTAAAGATCAGACATTTTATGGGACTAGTCTTAGCATAAAAAAATAGGAGGGGTGGAATAAAAATGAAAGGGAAAATTTGTCTGTCTCTACCAAAATATGATACAACAATGCACATTCACTGGCATAGTAGGTTACTTGTACTTGCAGTGCTGACACTAAAATTATGTCATATTGAAAGATACTTGATCATGAGTTGTGTGATGTGACATGCTAGCTATGCTTGACATCACTAGTTTAATTGTTGATCCGATATTAATGAGGAGTATTTACAGTGGATTGGCGTATGATAGTGTCATGATGTAGTAGCTTTGTAGGATTGTGTGTTGAGAGAGTGTAGAGGCAGAGGTAGAGAGAGAGAGAGAGAGAGAGAGAGAGAGAGAGAGAGAGAGAGAGAGAGAGAGAGAGAGAGAGAGAGAGAGAGAGAGAGAGAGAGAGAGAGAGAGAGAGAGAGAGAGAGAGAGAGAGAGGAGAGAGAGAGGAGAGAGAGAGAGAGAGAGAGAGAGAGAGAGAGAGAGAGAGAGAGAGAGAGAGAGAGAGAGGAGAGAGAGAGAGAGGAGAGAGAGAGAGAGAGACATTTGACATTTCTTTATTTTACCTGCCCCGGTTTAGACCAGAGGTCCACTCTTCCACCGGAACAGGCATCAAATAAATACAATCCTTTTTACATTTGAGTTGTGGTTATACATTTATAAATGAGTTATAATATTTTACTAACAATTACATGTTTTATTATAGATTAATTTATGTTTAGATTTATGGATTTTATATTTAAACATTGTAATTAGACAATAAGTCAACGAAGTACCAACAAATACATTCTTACATCTAAAATAAATCTATTATATCTTGCCAGTAAGTTTTTCTTTACTTTTTTCAAAAACACTTTTTCACTGTTACAATCTCTAAGTTCAATCTGTAATGCGTTTAATTTTCTAATAGAATCAACATGGAATGACTTTGAATAAATTACAGTTCTATGTCTAGGAAACTGAAGAATTACATTACCAAAACGTGTTTCTCTTAAATGTACATTTCTCATAGTCGTATATTTTTCATGTAAATATGATGGCTCTCTTCTTTTCCAAATTTTAAAAGACAAAGATAGCATATTGTATTCTAACCTCTCCTTAATTTTTAGCCATCCTAACTGCTTATAGTAACCTGTTACATGTTCATCCAATCTGAGCTTGAAAATAAACCTAACACAAGCATTTTGTGCTCTTTGTAATTTCTCCACTAAAGTACTGCTTATATCACAATAAGCCATACTAGCATAGTCGAAAAATGGAAAAATCAATGTTGATACCAACAATTTTCTAACTACAATAGATGGATTGAAACTCAACCGCTTAAACTGGTACAAACATTGAAACACTCTCTTATATATATAATTAATCTGATCTGACCATGACAAACTATTTGAAATCCTTAATCCAAGATTCAAAACATTTTTCTCATATGGGAAAACAACACCATCTATGACCACATTGTTGATTATATTGTAATCCAAGGTATTTAAAAGTCTACTAGTTCCTAAAATAATTGGTTTGCACTTTGCAATATTTAAACTTAAGCAATGAGCTTTACACCAAATAAGGAGTGTGTTCAAATCTGAGTTTAAACTTTGTATAGCATTATTTATATTATTAACATCAGCATGAATGTACAACTGCAGATCATCTGCATATGCCATGGATTTACAAAACATCAAAGAATCACACATTCTATTTATATACAGAGAAAACAACAAAGCTGATAAGGTTGAGCCTTGCGGTACACCGACTGTGTTACTCTTCCAGTCTGAGTATCGGCCACTTCCGGTTTTAATCTGTTGCAACCTACCATTTAAATATGAACTAAACCATGTTACTACATTATCACTAAAACAATAGGAACGCAATATTGCTAACATTAACTGATGATGAACACAATCAAAAGCACGAGAAAAATCTAGTAATATTAACACCGTTAATTGCCTATTGTCCATTGCTCGTCTTATATCATCTGTTACATTCACAAGCGCCTGTTACGTTTGAGTACTAAAATTAGGTCTATAACCAGACTGATATTTGCACAATAAATTGTTATCACACACAAATTTACACATTTGTTGGTACACTATCTTATCAATTATTTTTCCAAATACACACAGGATATTTATAGCTCTATAGTTCTTACATTCTCTTGGATCTGGTATCTTAGGCAAAGGCAATATAAGAGAAAGTTTCCATTGCTGAGGGTATACACTATTCATTAAAGAAAAATTAAACACATGGCATATGACATCTTTAACTTCGTTAAAAATAAACTTTAAAAACTTCAAGTGTATCCCATCACTCCCAATGGCATTTGAATATATTTGTGAAATAACCTTACACATAAAATTTGTGTTAACATGACTAAAACTAAAATAATCATCAATTCTCATATCAAATTCTCTTAAACCATTATAATAATCAATCATTTTAACATCAATATCATTATTAATTCCACAAAAAAACGAATTTAATTCATTAATATCAACAACAGGATCACTCAATTTTTTAGACTCTTTACCCGCACCCTGATCTCTAATTGTTTTCCACAGAACTCTACTCGAAACGTCTGTTTTGAAAAAGTCATCAAAGTGTTTATTTCGAGCATCTCTGACTTGTCTCTTAATACTATTTCGTATCACTCTGTAATGCTCCCATGTAACAGGATCTTTAGTACGTACATAGCGCTTGTACAGAGAGTTTCGTTGGTTCATTAATGTTTTTAAATTCCCATCAATCAATGGACATGGGTTTCTCTTCGTACAAATACGCCGTTCTGGAATATACCTATTATACAAAGATAACAACCTTTCACATAAAATATTAACTTTATCTTCAATTGAATCGTTATTATAAAGGTCCTCCCATTTTAATGCTAAACATTCATCTTTGAGCTTATCCTTATAAATATTTTTAAAATCTCTTAACATCTTAACAGCTTTTCTCATTTCCTCGCTTAAATTTTAAGTTTAATTCCACATATATTAAGTCATGATATGAAAGCCCTGACACAGATGATTGACCATAATCAATAACTTTAGACAAATCATTACACAGAATTAAATCTAGTAACGTGTCCGATGTTGGTAAATGATACGTTGTCTGTAGTGGCAACAAATGTAGGCTCAAGTCATTAACACAACCCAAGAACTGAGTTTTGTCATAAAACACTTTGTCACTACTTAATCAATATTAAAATCTCCTAAAATTAAAACATTATCAAAAATTGGTAAAAGATTAGATAATACATCAAACAATTCTACAAGAAAGCCCACTTTTGGTGGACGATAAACAACACATAACAAAAGCTTCCAGCCTGAACCCACTTCTAAAACAATGAACTCCGGTTTTTTACAGTAAATCGCCTGAGAGAGTGCAAGCACTTTGTAATTGAAAAAAAATTCTTAGATATACTACAACACCTCCTCCCTCTTTGTTCTCTCTATCATGTCTTATGAGGGAATAACCTTCTAACTGATATGGCTGAGACAATATTTCTGATTTCAAGAATCTTTCCGTTACCCCTATAATATCATATAAACCATTCTGAAAATATGTAATAAAACTTTCACGATGAACTCTAAGGTTTTCTACGTTAACGTGTGCTACTTTTAAACCCCTAATTAAATTACCTCGTCTTTGACCATTATCAATAGCAACATGTTGAAAATTATTAAAGTTATCATTGGCCATCAATTATATATATGTATACAAATAACCAAATGGAAACTACAAGTATTAACAATAAGCCAATTAAGAACACCACTAATACAATTTAAACGCCAAGAAAGTAACACATTAATATTTAACAATTGGCTATATTATCAAACACTTTTACAATAAAAATACAAATAGAGACTTTCAGTGAGATATGTAGACTTAACCTTATATTACTTCCGTAGCTAATAATAGATCGAAACCATACTCCTTCGTTGACTGCGCATCCTCAGGCCAATTTGTTGAAATCCTCAATGCTGTTAATTGTAACAAAACGGTCACCTTGATTTTTCCTCATGAAAATGCGTCCGTTCCTTACCCACAAATATGTATACTGTTTTTCTCTCTTAATAGCACGAGCCATATTCAGTAGTTTTCTTATCTCCTGCGTCAAACTCTCATTGAAATAAATCACCGATGCGTCTCCATCCATGAAACCAATGTCTCTCGAGTTTAGATTCTTCTTCACACGCCTCTTGTTCATAAATGCTTCTTTGTCCAGTTTTCGGACGAAACGGACAACAATAATTCCAGGTCTTGACCCATCAATTGATTTGTATCGATAGCAATTGTCAACACTATCCTCCTTAAAAAGAAAGCCGATTGCATCCGATATCTTACCGATGATATTCAAAATATCATCCTTCTCTTTGTGAGGTACCCCACTAATCTCAACAACATTGTCCTTGCTCGACTGTTCCAATGCATTTACTTTACTGGAAAGATCATTAACTATCTTCTTTAAATTAGCGTTTTCCTGACGAAGAAACCCTATGTCCTCAATTGCCTTCTCAATTTTATTTCCAACCTCCTCAATTTTTTTACCATTATCTACAATCCACTCGGAATAGTTTTCTAACTGATTTCTAAATTCCTTATTAGTTTCCTTAATCTCCAGCCTGAATGATTTCATTTCATTTAGTATATCGACAAGTTCAATATTAGGCGTTATCTCGACACCGGGCTTATCTACCGCCGTTAAGGCAGCGGCCACTTGCCTATCTACCGCACTGCCACCAGATGACACAACACAAACAGGACATAACCAAGAATCCTCTATCTTTATAAAATCTTCCTTTTTCATGTTCAAACATTTAAAATGAAAACTTTCAGCACACTGACAACAAATTGCTCGGTGGGCATTAAAGGAAAACCCCTTCTTGCATGTTCGACATACTGTTTTCTTAGTCACTCCAGACACAAGAGTTGTGCTCGAATCTGAGTCAGCTTCCGATTCCCCTCGTTTTAAAAACAGATAATTTCTCACCTGTTGGTGTAACGGGCGTAGAATCACCCCTTGCATGTTTCTTACGATCACACATATTGCACTTCCAATTGACTTGAGAAGAAACAATATACTCATAATCTGAATCTGTAAGATTACCTGCACATTTCAAATCGAAAAAAACCGCTACACTCAATACATTGCAGTTTTTGACTTTGAGCTTCAATAACACAATTACACTTTCCACACTTTATAATCAAAGTAGGATTAAACTATCGTTCCGGAAAAGAGAGAGAGAGAGAGAGAGAGAGAGGAGAGAGAGGAGAGAGAGAGAGAGAGAGAGAGAGAATGTTGTATGTGGCGTCAGTATATAAGTGTGTGAGGTTCCACGCCTCCTGATAAACTGTTGTCGATATAATTTTTCTTTTTTATCATTTTTATTAAAATTTTTATTATTTGTTATCCATTCATCATCACGTTATCATTTTTGCCGTTATTATCTGGTAGTCATCCTATTCTCTAACACTTGTTTTGTTGTAGCTATGATGTATTTGTATGTTTTTTTTTTGTTATATTACTAGTGTATATACGTTACATTACTACATTTCATATTGAGGCCTGATTTATTCTTATATAGAGAGTTTTCATATTTACAAACATTTAAAAAAGGTTGTGAAAATAAGTAAGCGATACAGCCAAAACAAAGTTTTTATATTATATAAACGTTTTGATATCTTTTAATTATACACAAGCGTAGGCCGATCTGGGGTTTTTTAAAGAAATTTTAAACCCGTTGGATACTATTCAAATACAAATTTAACTTATATTTCAAATACGTAAATAACTTCAATTTACTTTAAATATTGAAAACGTGATATTTTTTGCAAATATTAATACATTAAAATGTCATACTTTGCATAAATATTGAAATAGTTTTAAAAATTTCTAATTTTGAACGGAGGCACTGTTCTACAAGAAATGTAAATGAAAACTTTTACTCTCATAAATGTCAAAAATTCATTAGGAACTGTACGAAATCAACGAAATCTCGAAAGTAAGAATTATATAAATATACTAGCTGACCCGGTGAACTTCGTTTCACTTACCTCTTGGCCATGTCGCTCCCTGTGTTAACATATTTACATATGTACTTTATCAATTTGACAGAGTTACAAAATTCCACATTTATGTGAGTTTCAAAAGTTTTGGACAATATTGGCGAGTACGGCAAAATCCAACGATTATCTACATCAAA
Organism: Homalodisca vitripennis; assembly: GCF_021130785.1. NCBI lineage: Eukaryota > Metazoa > Arthropoda > Insecta > Hemiptera > Cicadellidae > Homalodisca > Homalodisca vitripennis. The sequence goes on from NW_025776391.1 coordinate 23,680, forward strand.
ATTTCCTTTTATCTTCACAATTACAGATCGCCCACCGTCCTCAACTGATTGCCAACGATACAACGGGTAACCATCATTTCCCGAGATGGTTTCAGCAATCAATGCTCTAGGGTATCGCTTAGAACACTTGCCGTCGACCATACAGGGGGAGTTGTTGTTGAAAACTCCGCAAGGTCCATGTATCATATGTTTACTTACTACTGCATGCAATTTTGGGTAAAGTGTTTCATCGGGAATCTCGGCTGAAATTATGGAATCAATGTCTTCTGGCCTTAATTTATTAACTAACCAAACTAATATGTGCGCATGTGGCAGACCACGCTTTTGCCACTCAACAGAGTACATTCAACAACGTACTTGGCCATACACACGATGCTTTATAATGAAATTCATTAAAGATTTTAATTTTTGCTTAAACACTCTGGCAGTGATGTCATGCCTATCAATTGGTGTTTGGCCGTGCAGCAATTCTTTCTTAATTTCCACCTATTTTGGGTTACAGGTAAATGTAATAAATAGGTCTGGACGGCCATATTTTCTAACATACGACATCGCATCTTGCGCGTATTCGTGCATGTGGCGCGGGCTTCCAATGTAAGTGGCCGTCAAAATTGTAATTTTTTCCACATTTTCTGCATTTGCAACGGCATTAATAGCATCAAGAATCTGTATGAATAAAAATTCATAGAGCTGACTTTTTGTTGGTTTCAGCACCTGGAATTAGAAATGATAAACAATGACATTTTTGCATACATTAAATATAACACATTTATTGTCAAATTATCATCATTATCATATCTCACAAATGGCAATCAATACAGGTAATAAATTTAAAGCTTTCTGGTAAACTATATTTTTTGTCTTTTTTGCGGTGCGTAAACATATACTTTACCATGTGTAACAAAAATCATCGACATAACATATTTGATGCTGTCAGGCCCAAACACGACAGTACTTTATTTGCCATCAATAAACACTTATATTCTATCATGATCAATGTCTAATTGTAAATTTCCGCATTAATTAGTAGTGTAGGATTCTAAGTTTGACATCGCACACGATGTAGCACATCCTCAGCCATGTCATTCCAACATTTCATCCACAAAACTTCCGGATTCGAAGGGAAACATGTGGATATTATAATCGCAAACAATGTTCGAATTTGATGTGGTGAAGGTATGATGGAATCCTTGAGCGTATTATCCCAATGTAAATCATCTTCGAGTAACTGTAATAGTTGACACGCCTCACGGTAAGTAGCACACAGATGTCCATCAACTGTTCTCAATTGTTGAAACGATGTAGGACCACGAACATTCACCAATAACAATCTAAGATAATAACATTCAGCGTTATTTGGATGTACTGTATTTGTCGGAACTATAATCGATTTCTGGATCGTAGGAGAATGCTGTTCGTTCGAGGTTCACAGGAGCATTGCGTTTGCGGAATCGGTCAATTTCCTTTTCCCGGGCTCGCTGCTGTTGTGATCGATGTCCCCGAACTCGTTGCATTCTTTGTCTATCCACTTCATTCTGTTTACTGTAGAACGCAAATGTGCCATACCATTACGACTCTTATCATTATCAGTCTCTTGCTGGTCATCAGTGCGATTAGCGCGTGAGGTAGCTTGCCGCACATTCGATCTACTTCGACGACCTATGTTAGGTCGTTTTCTTCTCGGCATTGTAAGCAGTATCTGATATTTATTTATCTGTAGTTTTCTTGCACTAATAATGTTAACCTATAATGGCGGCAGCTGTTTTACCCAAAATTGCATGCAGTAGTAAGTAAACATATGATACTGAGGCACTTCTTCATTTGTATTTGTTACAGCTGTTAAACTAATTATCGATACATAAACATTAATCAAACGTTTGACAGGTAAGAACAGTTTGTATGGGAAAATCAAATTGTCGTTTTTAGTATTTTCCTTGCAATTTTGTTATATTTTCTCATCGTTTAAACCTTTCCTGGACTTCCCCGAACATTTCAAGACCAAAATTAGCCAAATCGGTTCAGCCGTTCTCGAGTTTTAGCGAGACTAACGAAGGGAAATTCATTTTTATTTAGATATATATATATAATTCTTACTTTCGAGATATAATTAATAAAACCTTCGGAAAAACTTAATATTTTGCAAAATATTTAACCGACATGTAAATGCATTAAAAAAACTAGTATTTTTAATAAGACAAGTCTCATTAATCCGTCAGTCTTTTCTATGTAGAGAGTAATCAAAACATTTTAATATTTAAATAGCTCTTACTGACATTGTTGGATAATTTAAATACATTTCAAAATATGATGAGATTAAACAAAAATTGAAATCTGTTATTAAAAAAGTGACTACATTTTTAAAATTTGTGAGGAAACTAATTGTAATAAGAAACAATAAAAAGAAATAATCCATTACTATAATCAATCTATATAGTTAGAAATTTGTAGCTTGACTTTTCATATGAAAAACATATCGTAAACGTTACAGCAAAATAAAAAGTTCATTATTAGCTAAAGATTATATACCTGTTAATAAATTTGAAAACTATTCAAACACAAATTTATTAAATAAAAGTAGTAAATACCTGATATTTATGGAAAAAATACGTGACTTTTTAAATAATTATATTGCATCAAATACGGAATTTAAATAATTATTTGTTCATACTAAATTTAGATGAGAGCCAATTACTCTATGAGACTAAATATAGTGTTTATTACAATTTTTCATTAGAATTATAGAAGTACAGATTGTATTAATCTCTTATTTGCATTATTAGAAAGTTTCTATGGAAACTAATAATAAAATTATTTATGTATTCTTTTATAAATTTGTGTTCGTAATAGGTCGGGACAACATTTAGCGGTGGTGTTTGCGATTTATATATGTTAAACTTGGAATTATCATCCTTTCAATGTTCTAATATAACGTCAATCTTATCTATAATAATATCGGTAAGCACCTAGTGCACTTGAAAGATTTTGCAAGATTTCCTATCACTCTACAAGCAAATCAGACAATCATATTGCGTATCGCCTTTATTTATAATATTTAAATGGTAACCGACAATCAAATAAGTTACATTAAATTATCTCAAGGGGTTCTTTTTGTATAAATACTCATTTCTCGCCTTTATCTACTTGAAATACTTAATATTTTTATTTATACTATCTGAAAATAAAAAATACGCTTTTATAAAGTATTTATACAATACAGTTCAATGGGTTACAAAGATAAATTACGGTTCTACATTAAACTCTTGTCTTGTGAATGCATATTTTCTACGACAGATAGCAGCAAACATGACGTAAACCATTATACCCCAATTCTCCAACCTAATAAGGGAGGGGAGTATTACATGGTAAAAGGGTGACGACCTGTCGAAGGACTGTCCCTAGAACCATGTAATACTCTAACCTGGGTGCGCATAACAGTGTCATTGCAGCCATTTCTGTTGATTGTAATAACAGTGGTGAATGCACGACAACTGTTTTAAGCACAGGCAGTCCCAATCCCTGCCAAGGTTGGTTACATAATATATAAACATATATTTGTAAAGTAACATATTATTAAATCACATGGACATTTTCTTTGTAACATATTTTAAGGAAGTTTGTTGTAATTTTCTCCAATCATAACGTGTACTAGGATAACATACCAATCAGTAACAATGATTCTTTTTCCATGTAAAGTGCGGCATGGTCGAAGATTACATTGCTTGGCTTAGCCACTTTCTTTATCAACTATTTACTGTGTTGAGTGTAATTCTAATTATGCTTGAAACTAGAAGAAATAAGTCTTATTCATGGTGTGATTTCTTTATATGTCACTGGCCCGGCAACATTTACTTGATACATAAAACTTTCTTTAATTTTTAAATTCTATTCACTTACTAGTATAATCATTTGTTAAAAAATTAGTGCAAGAACCTATCAATATATTCATTAAATGAAGTTCCCACACGTCCGAGTCAGCGACATGGACATGATGCAGTGTCACATAAAACCTCTTTGTTCCTCTAGCAGCACAAAGTATATATTATTTTGAAACTCAATTTTATTGTCAGGTTAAATTACAATCCAAATGATTAAATTATCAAAATCTATAAATCAGAAAAAATGAAGATTACTGACTTACAGGGACTCTGCATTACTGTTCTTCCTCTAGAAGTGCAAACTTTTTCATTTTGTCCCATTTCCAAAATAAATATCTAAGAATACTTGTTAAATTTATGTAAAAGATAGGGATTGGCGTGTGGTTAGTATCCGACAAATGATATATCTGTTTGTAATAATGACAGTGTTTTGCAGTAGCAGCTCTTTCCTATTATCTTAAAATATATCTAATTGGTTTGTTCACCATAAAAAGAGTATAAATTCCTAATACTTGAAATGTATTTGTTATTTTTGTAACGTTATATATGCCAAAGTGTCTGAAAACCTGATGTCGGTTTAAGAATTTGTGTTGTTACAGCAATGTATAAAAAGACGTTTAGCAAGCATTGGTAGTGTGTACACGATTGTTGTCTCTTACACAAATGTCATAGTTTATATAACACTAGTTTTAAACATAGCCTACATCTAGTGTTTACATGCGTAGTCTCATGGATTAAATTTCAATTCATAGCTTTTCATAGTTCTCTGTGTAAGCTATTCATAATTAACTAACCCACCATAAAACAACCTCTCTATCGCCTTGAGCTCTAGATAGCTGTCTACTTGACTTTCTTCATAGAAGTTACCAGAAACGGGTAAGTATACAGGTAAGTCTTATCCAAAGTTAAATCATTCTATATAGAACTTAATTTCGTTATCAATAACTTTTTTCTTTCCCTATCCTTGATAAGTAAGAGGAGTCAGAACACGATTTATTTTTTACAAATTTATATTTTTTTAAATCTGTAATTTCGATTTCTTCCTTTTCCAATCATATACATAGAATTTTATATATCAGACAAGAGTACTCTTAATTTCACAAATAAATTTTAATCGATATTCTTGTACTGAATTATGGATGGTAATTTAAAGTGGTTTGTGTTGTATAATTTAAATTAAGTACTGGAAAAAATTTAAATGGGGAATCTACTTACATTTTAGCTTACTTTACACATCAATCTTGAAAAATTTAGAATATTAATCCCATTAGATAACCAATATTACTAATACCAATATTACCAATATTATATAACTTGAATATAATGCAGTTTAGAATCTAGACTAATTACAAAACTTAAAATGACATAACTACTAAACGATTACACTTAGTTTAATGTTAAGGATGTGTAACGTTATCTTATTTAATATTTTTAATATATTAGTTGATATCTTATTTGAAGCTATCTAAGTAATAGTTTATTGAAAATGGTGTCCACTAAACTAGCTTCTAAAATATAAACATGTTTATGTGTCCTAGGGTGAAACACCGTTTTATATGACACTAAAACGTCTCTATGAAAACATAATTAGAATTTTAAAATTGACATTTCGTAGCCACTTAATATAATGTAGACTAATGTGTAAATTGATGACTATTGGTGAGAGTGTTCCTGCACTTAATAATTGACAACCATCTGGAGTTTATAACAATTTGTCAATAAGAGAATCAGAAAAGGAACCTTGAGGTTCAGCCTGGTGCCTCTCTGAACTGGTAATAAAAATCCTGTATTCGTAGCCTTGGTCGTAACTAATGTTATATACAGTAATCAGGGCTATCTATAAACCATTTGTATTGAAAGGTTTACAAAAATTACTTTGCCTGATTATTCCGTAAGATAATAAAACAACTTATATATTAATAATTTAAGTCTGACATTGGATGTTTCTTACCAAAATAAAGGGATCCAAAATTGATAGTTACCAATCGTTCTCCAGCAATACTTTTCAACATAAGTTAATTAAACGTTAAGGTTATTAATGGAAGAATATGAATGATTTAATTATAATTGATTATAATCTGGTAAATCTTTCCAGTCGTTATACAGTGAGATACCTTTGACAAGTGGAATAGTCAAATTGATTTTTTTCCAAATACTTCATTCATATTTAATGAACATCACAATAATTATGGATACCAATTTGATGTTCTCACGTCAACATGTAAATTTTCTCTGGCACAACTATCACTACGGTGATATTTCAAATATCCTTACTCCTATCTCCTCAATACTGAGTCCCTTATTCTTTAGTTATGCAGTTACGTGACAGTTGTTCACCCTTGGGCCGATCATTATGTGGTGTATATCTAGCCCTTCATTTATCCTAGTTGATTAATAAATGTATTACACATTTTGATGTGTAGTTGGCCTAAATTTATTTCACATTAGTCAAGTCTCTTAGCTACCCACCCTCTTTACACAGTAATTATTCTATTTCTGTATTTGAAGTTTGCATTAATATATTTCAATTACCATCCAATTATTAATCTATTGGTAGCAGGTAGTTTTAAAATTCACACTAAACCGATTTCGATAGAAGTTCAAGGTAACACAATAAAAATCCTAAAATAGTGATGAATAAATTCAATAAGTATTTCTTATCGTCACGTCATGTAATCTTCGACTTTCAGTTATTGTCCTTTTATTTTGAATAATATAATTCGCGTGACATCCATGGGTCTGACTCTGAACCCCACGAGGAAGTAGTCCTCGTCGTACATAATTATACTGGATCTAAAGAAAATGTTTTACTTCAATGGAAAGTCAGTGTAGTTGCTTAAATGTTGCAGCAGACAATGATATACACAACTTAATAAATTAATTAATTTCTTACTGGAGAAAGGAATATTTCCGATTATTCTCAATATATCGAAAGTGTTTAAAACTGACAAATATGGTTAACTAGAACTGTCGTCCTATTTTAATTCTACTTGTTTTTCATTAAGATATTTAAAACATTATCTACGTAAGACTAAAGTAACTCTTTGAGAAAACTGACATTTAAAAAAATCACATCAGTGTGGATTAAAGAAACCAATCGATGTGGTTAACCTTGTAGAATTTGTCATTAATTGCTTGTAAAAAATTGTTATCCTGGCTTGCTTTGTGTTTCAATAGTTATGAAAATTCGCTATGAAATTTTAATAAACTGCCCTTAACTGAGACATTATTGTCCAGGCCACGTATAATAGTATTTAAGATACCAAAAAATTGGTTCGTATAAACATTTACTAAGCCAAATAAAATTAGTGTGACCTTCTAAAACTAAACCCATTCATTTCTATTAAGTCTCATATTTTATTTTACAGGAAAATTTATTCCATTTACCATAAATTTTAAATTATGTTTTTCTTAAGTGCTAAGAAATAATTGCAATATTCTTTACTGCTAACAGCACATTCAAGTAGTTTGTATATATAATATATAACTATATCTTTACAAAGCTTATATATGACGATTAAAATCTCAATCTTGAGGACCATCCTTCACTGAACGTTAAAAATCACCAAATGCCATTAAAAATTAATTTTTGATATTCCTTTTTGGAAACCAAATTGTTTCTTACACAGAATTCCATGTTCATGTACGCATTAAAACACCAGAATGAAAAACATTCCCTTAAAATCTTTACTTACTGTCGGTAAGATTACAATGATTTTGTAGTTACCTGGAGAGCTAGAGTCACCTTTTTTTAAAGTATGGGGTAATATTTGCGTTTGTTGGACCATTTCGAAATTGTACAGTTAGAAATTAAAAGTTGAATGTTCTGGCCAATGGTTTGACAATTGTGTGAAAACACTTAAGAAGCCACCCAGACATTCCATACACTCCTCTAGAACGTTTATGAATTGAGTCACGTCGTCGCAGTCACCTCTCATTCTCTATCAGCAGTTAACATCATCGACGCCTTAGCTGCCTTAATAACATTTTTGCAATGTTCTTGTAGTTTTTAAAATGTGTTTGAAAATTGCCATTGGCAGATAATTTTGATGCATGCTAATATTGTATTAAACAGCCTTTGAAACTAATTTTCTGGTTGTAGGCTAATCCTACTACTCCGATTGATTTTTCATTTTTGAGCTATTTTGCTGAGAGTGCCCGCAATGTCCATGTACTAATATAATACTATATTATATGCTTCAAACATTTAATCAGCTCCAAAAAAACAGTCCCAAATCTCGTCTTTTAATAATGTGAATAACGCGGAAATAGTCTAGGGTCGGGTAACTCGGGTAATAAGGGTCTGAGGCGGGAGAGTGGCAGGTCCACATTGTCAGGGTAACCAGCTGTGCGTCATGGTTGGAGACAGATGTGACAATCAATGATCCACAGATGGAATGATAGCGACAACGTTCTCAATCACGGTGGCAGTGGTAGCTGTCACACTTGGCGAGTTTACAGACCAGTGCAGGTTGTACGTTTTTAACAGATTACGTAATGCCCTTGTATGTTACATAAATTTAGTATATAAATTATATCAGATTTATTACCATAGAAGTATATACTTTATGTAAAGAATTCCGGACTTAGTCGACTAGTATGTCACTTGGCTTGGCCAATACCTTTTTTCTAATAACTATTTACTGTTTCGGGTCCAAATTCTAATTCTGCTGTTAAAATTTAAACATTTAATTTAATTTTTCATAAATTTTCTTTCTAGAAATTCCGGCCCTCGAGCTGAGTACGTCAATGGCCTAGCTGCATTTATTAGTTTAATATAACATTCTGAAATACATATATGTTTTTATACTGCTTTAAAAATTTGAAAAAAATAGTGCAAACAGGTCCTATGTTAAAATAAATATATAATCACACAAGGCCGAGCCAATGACATGGATATGACGCAATCATGAAAATGTATTGTTCAGGATCAATTAAGAGCTGAACTCTTAAATAATTAAACTATATAAAAAGGTGACAATGTGTATTACTAACTGTATTAGCTACAGCCTAATGCACGTTATTAGTGTTCCTATAGAGATATTTAAATTGGTCTCACCTTTAAAAAAACAGTAATATGAGGAATATTTATTAAATATAAATTAAAGATAATAATTTTTTTCTGTCTAATATCCGAAACGGGCTAAAACTATTATAATTATAACAGTTAAATTTAGTGTTTTAAAGTAGAATCCTTTTCTTTAAAAACAAAAAAAATATATACATCTTAGTGTTGTTTATACTTGAAGAAAAGTATTATTTCCAATACTCAAAAAGATACTTCCTGTTTTTGGAATTTATCAATTTACTAAAATCTGATATCCTTTTACTATTGGTATTGCTATTGATACAACAATGTATGAAAAGATGTTTTGCAATCACTGGTGGTGTGTACACGTTCGATGTTCGCTCTTACCCAAATTCCATATTTCCTATAACACTTGCGCCAATGCACCTCAAGTTGTAACAACGTCTCTTGTTATAGAATAATGTCTTGTTTAATAGTTTAGTAAAGTTCTGCAAAGACGTCTTTAAACATTCATATTGTCCTAACTCACGATAGTAGAATTATGTAATACGTACATTCTATAGGTCATGTAGGTCCAGCGTAAGACAAACTACATCACGTAAGAAAATTATTGCCAACTTTTAAACAAAAATAATTACAATAAATTAAAACATGAAGGACAACAATAACAAATAAACTATGTAACATACTTATTACAATTATAACACTATTAATATTATGTATTTTGGAAAGTAAGTTGCTATTAAAAATGTTTGACTTCGTATTTTTCAATTTACTATTTTTTTAATTTTTCAAAATTAGAAAAGGAATTAAAAAGTTACTCCACTCCATATTTCCTGACAGGGTACGTTATAAAAATCATAAACAAATAATTGTTGTGCCTAGGTTTTAAGGGGGACTGACAGCAAAATGTATTGTTAAATCGTAAATTAAAGACAAAAAAAACGTTTTTGGCGACAAAAATGACGTATTTGTTGAAAAGTACTATGCAGCTCAGTTTGCTTTACTGCACGGGTGGTGTGGATCACATTGTATATTAAAATACAAGTTAAGGAGTTAAACTTATACAAGTTGTATATGTTTTATGTACATCATATGCCATGAAAACTTAAATTTTGCTAATCAATAAATAATAAAAATAAAGGTAAATGTATAAAATAATATGAAACACTAAGTTTGTGAATAACACCGTATACTATAAACATCAAATTGGTTTTCTATAAATTCACTAGCCTACTGGTTGTGAACCACAAATTATTACATAACCTTATGTATAAGGTAATATATAACTAATATTAAAAACTTACGTAAATTTTATAGAACAATATGCTGAACATGTGAATTTACAATCTTGTTCTATCGTATACAGCATGTTTAGTCTAAAGAGATACTAGTCAGTAATGCCAAGGTATTTCCTACTAACTAGCAGTTACTAAAAAAGAAAATGTGTTATCTTTGCTTCCGAGCCTCCACACTCTTGGGCACAGTCTATTTTGAATACTTGTAACACGTTCGTACATAAATGTTTTTTATAATTGAATTTTATAATATTAAAATCATGAATTGACTGAGCTATTCTATTCAGAATATCAGTTCAACTCCGTACTCCGTGAAAATCTGAATAAACGGAGTACCTGTGTTTTCAGAACCTAAAGATACGGCTATCAGTACGGTTAATCTTAAGTTAGACCATAATTATGTTACCTAACAATACTTATCTTTGTCTCTATGAAAACAGATTTTAAAATTTTAAACATTTAACTGCATCAACAGCTTATTGGATGGAAAATTTGTGATTATATTACTATTAAAGATAACTTACAGCTAAGTTAAATCAGACGTTAACTACAATTGGGAATTATTGAATATTGTTCAGTAACGAAGTCTACTGATGCATCGATATTAGTAGAAATAACAGTTACAGAAAAATGAACGTAGATGAATAAGTAATAATAAATACAAAACTACAAACCAAAAAGTCTACATCTCATACATGTTTAAAATCCGTATACAGGGCTAATAAATGTATTTTGCTGAGAGGTCAACTTTAGAAAACATAATAATTTGTTGACACGCATAAGATTAACGAAAATAATGGTACTAAATGTACAGTATAAGCAGGTTAGATATGTTCATAGACTTATTTACGGTACTATTGATAGTTATACAATAATATATCTATTGAGTGTTACAGTAAATTAAAAACGATGTAGAAATTTAAAAGAAACAAAATAATTTCAGCAAATAACAACATAACCTTGAAGACTTAACCCTTTCAGGGCCATTACCAAATATGAGATGTTGCAAAATTTTTTCACATATCATATCCGCTTGTGACTAGTCAAACATGCCAGGCTAAAATTGGCGATTTTGCAGTCTCTTAGATTAAAATTTATAACTTTTCATAAAAATTAGAGAATGACCTTAAAAGTTGTACCAAATTACTCGTATAGATATATACTATCAACAAAAATATATATATAGATGTAGTTTTAAGTAATTTGAAATTTGATTTGAAAAAAATGTTTTAATAGATTACATAAAACATTTTTATTTTTTTGTAAATAAATAAAAAAGGAAAAATAATTTTACCGTCGGAAGCTATTTTATTATATTGTACATTTAGAAAGGAACAACCATACACAATTTTGTGTTATTTCTCTCATAAATAAATTGTTTATGACACATTTTGTATAAATATGCATAATTGTACTTCGCAACAAGTGATAAAGCAACTGACTCTTACACTACAAGAAACAAAATAAATATTCACATTATGGATGTACCGGTAAACAGATGATTTTAGGATCCATAAACAGTTTCAATACAGTTAAAAACACTATTTACACAATTTTATTTGAAATTTATTTACACTTTTTCTATTTACAAATATGCTACTTACAATTTCATTCCCGTGAGATCGCAAATTGTAAGTCATTGTAACTACTACACACAATAGCTAAGCACGTAACTACTAACACTACTAATATTTACAACCACAAAATAAAATAATGAAGAAGAATCCAGCATACAATAGTACGATTACACTAAAGCATAAAGAATTAACAACAATAGATCGAGTCAGCTGATAATGTCACGTGACAATTACGAAATAAAAATGCATAGACCTCCAAAATAAAAATGATATTAATATCAATTGTCACGCCTCCTGCTCAGCTGGGGCGAAAGGGGGTGTACTCAGGAACCAAACGCAGCTCAGATTACAGCAACTTTATTAACTTAAACAACAACACTGGTGGATTGTCCAGCCATCCTTGGCCACATAGGATTACGCTGCTTCAGTGGAACTAGGTCTAGGGACTTATTCGAGAGAAGAAGTCTGAGCAGTAATTACGAATGCCACAGCACGATGAACAGAGTCCAAATCCTAAGAAATAAAATCGCTCCGCACTTGGACTTTTTTTACGGCGACCAGAGGTTCATTCAGAAAGGACCTCAATAATGTTATATGTGATGAAAACATGCCTTTTTGACCTAACAGAAGTTAACACACACACACACACACACACACACACACACACACACACACACACACACCCGTGAATCTGTGACCTGATACCTTACTATTGTTATATTATTTTAGGATTATTTATTGGGGTTAACGTTAATATTTAAGTTGTTGTCTTATCTAATGTTTACGCTTACATGTAATTATTGTTATGTTATATTATATATATATATATTATAGTTATTGTTTATTGTATTATTTATTTATATATTGTTATATTATCATGTTATTATTGTTGTTATTCTTATTGTTTCACATTCATTTGCTGTTAAATAAATTGTATAGTAAACTGATTGGTTGTGACAAAACTTATAAAATTATTGAATATATTATTGGTCTATTATGACCAGTTGATTATATGCTTGAGCATTTTGTCAGAACCGGAGTTTTCTAGTAAATCAGTGAGCATTTTTTGCGCATAGAGTTCAGATCAATATATATTAATATCAATGTATTTAATTTCTTATTGTAAATCGTAGCCTGGTAAGTTTTTTACATTTATTATTTGTATGTTTAAGTTATTTAGATTATGATATGGAAATTGTATAATGGATTTGCCGTTGGAAGTGAAAATAAATAAATAAATAAATAAATAAATAAACACTTCCGAACCCACGGACACCACGCGTCACGACCATCACTAGGCTAAGCCCTACATTAGATCGGCCCTCAGGGAGCTCGGACGTCCGCTCGCGCCGGAGTCCTCTCACGTACACACCGCCTCGGGCGCTCACCTTGCTGACCTCCCCCTCCAGTACTTCCAGACGGCGGGAACATGGGCCCCGACGTCACACACCCCCAGCCAAATTAAGGGTGGTTGTTGGGGTGGATGCCCTCTAGGAGATCGTCTTCTTCATTCTTCCAGGCCCTGGCAGCTGTCCCTTGGTTGTGTTCAGCTGGGCGGCTGGGTCACGTGCACAAGTTACCATGGCGTCTACCCTCACGTTTCGCCGCGTATCGCTAACAGTGTGGCTAGCGGTCGGGGTTCTCCAACAGTCAATAGTTGTCTTTAGATGTGGAGGAAACACATGGGGAACAACGACACTGCGGCAGCCACTTCTCAGGGACAGTCATTTACACTGGCACATAAAGTCTCTGGCGTTGGGACGGCTCGATCACACATAAAGTCTCTGGCGTTGGGACGGCCCGATCACGAGCTTCAGTCGTTCGCTCCCATCGGTACCGCTTCACTAATACATTTCCAGGGAAAGTTTATTAACTTTAATGTTATTCCAGCAACAGGCAATTAATCGTTCCTCACAAAGGTTTGCCTTATACAAAAACATGTTGTCCTACGAGAGCCTATCTACATACTCTAGTTAGCAATGTTTGCTATTGGTGTAATCGCATTTATTTGACAGAAACATTAGTTCATAGAAACTTACTCTTAAATACCCGCGGTGGTGTCCATTCCCTTATATTATACATTTATCCTTACGTGTAGGTATATTCGACATTTTATATTAAAAGTACCTACATTAATCAACTTTACATGTCTTTATAATTACTTGAAGCGAGAAATTATAATTGTATATGAATAAATGAGTTCATGACACATTCCGGAACCATTCAGCTGTTCTGTGCGAGTCATACAAAACAAAATATATTAATCCTTTATATTGCCCTTTCTTATGATCTAGTACAATGACGATATTCCAACTCAAACATGATAATATTATTATTAGAACTATTTACCAAATTACTAACTAGTACATTAATCCTTATTATCTACCCATACTATAACTTACTATTGCAAAAATACTTTTTTTTATATATAATAACCTTACAAAGTGGATATTATTATAGGGACCCAAACTAAATAATTGTAATTATAAGTCCACGACAAGGCTATTCTAGATATTTGACATCTTCCTACTCATTAACATAGACAAGTGAAACAAACTATAGTAGGACATTATAAGCGTAACCATGTACTACAGGATACAGATATTTTACAGTGCAAGAGGTGGTACAAAGTTTTGTAACTGAAGTTGTGCACAGCGGCAGTGTCTACGTGACAAAAGTAGCTGTGGTCAGCAGTAGCCGTCCGGCCTCTCTGGTCACCTGACCTCTCGGGTCACCGGCCTGGCTCTGAGCTACTGGACTTCCCACCGGTGCTCTAAGACTTAGCATGAAATGACTTCGTTTTTCAACAAAGCTCTTATCTCTTAAATTTTATTCTTTACATACATCTAACTACCTTTTAACATGACTACCTCAACACCACACAAGAATATGTTAATAGCTAACTATACCCGAACAACTTATAAGTTACTTTGTATGCATTGACAAGTTAATACTTGATTATTTTTATTCCCCAAATTACAAACAAATTACAAAAGTAATTACTTAGTTCTTAACATTGATTAGCATAACCATATACAACATTTGGTTTCGTATACGGTGTTACAATCTGAGAAACTAACTTGTCAACGCTTAATTCATAATTACGTTAATGAAAACTGGAAGAACAACATAAATTATTATTAAATGTTTTACATCAGTGTTATAATACAATAGGCAATTATATTTTACTAACAAATTATTATGTCATTGCGACGAACAATCCTCTTAAACATTAAGTCTTAACCTAATCTAGGAATTCTAAAACTATTTCAAGGGTCCCCTGTATTTACAGAATAATTATGAGTTTACAATTTAATTATTATTAGTCAAAATCAACTTCTAACCATTCCACGCTGATATTGGCGTATGTATACGTACCGCTGAAAACAGAACATGTATTTCACCTAGTCAATCATAATAAACAGTTTTGGAATATAAACTTTTATATTAGCTAATACTCATATTCACTCACATTCACTCTGAGTGGCCACTCGGTTTTTTTTTCATTCAAACTTTCACACTCCACACATTTTCATTCACACACTGGACTTACATGTTTACGAATTCATGATAACAATAATCTCCTGAAATAATATATTTTATACATTTTATTAATCATACACTATAACGTTCACAGTTATACAGTTTACCTCGAAGTTTACCTATGGTTACAACGATTACCTGGTATCCTTTATACCTGATCACGAACTTGGTCCCACCATTCAAGAGTGATTCTCAGCTCCTTTCCATCGACCTCCGTGATAGGTAAGTTCTTTGGCAAGCCATCGTCTCTGACGTCACGTTTGGCGGTCATCGCTATGTCGTCGCCTTTTCGTCTCGACACCTTGGATCTCCAGTTTACCCATAATCCCACGACGTACCGACAACCAATCAGAACCAATATTATTATAATGCCACAAAATAAATCCACAATAAATTGTTCCTGATTCGGGGAGAATATTTCATTTTCTGCTCTCACAAATGCTCCTATACCTAAGCCTACTAGATGGGGATTTCTCACAACAATTATGGTTAGTAAACAAAAATAAATGGAGTGCAGCACGGCTGACAGTGATGTATACATGTCCCTCTCCACTGACAAAACCTTAAGCGTCGGGCTCTCTAACTTTCTATGTTCTGAAAAAGACAAATTCCAGTGCGGCAGCTGACTAGGTCATTCGTTGTCTAAGCATTCGTATAGTGTCTCGAAAGTGCTGGAAACATGATTAATTTTAGAGGTGATTTTCAAAGTTTTTAATTTTGACCACGAAGCTGGAAGTATGTGTGCCACAGCTAACTTATCCGCTTCCTGCCTACACGGATAGCTTTCTGAAACCAAAATGTGGGAGTCAGCGACTAAGCTACAATCACACGGCACTCTCACGTGTAGTGCACCCAGGCTCTTACGCTCTGTTATCTTAACTGTAGTGTTCGAAGTGTATCTGCACACAAACTCTAAATGCTCAACAATATGGGTTAGTACATAGGTGAAGTCGTCTATCTGGGTGATAAGTGGCACGTCACCTGACACACATGAAAATACACATAGTGAGCTCAGCTCTTGTATGGTCGCACCCATAAATGTTTTTCTAGGGCAACGTGATCCGGACACAGCATCACCGGCGTATCTAGGGACATAGCATAGTGGATTAATATTCGGCTGACAGTGCTGCAAGGCTGCTCCCTGTATCACTACCATACTGTCTTCACTGTTAACCAAAAATGACGTTTCCTGCTTAATGGTACAAGTCTGGTTATTCCACGCAAAAGGTATTATTAAAGGGGTGTACAATTTCCATTGGGACGTAAGTTTCTTGATTGGAATCTGCAAATTTATTAAGATTGAGTTACCAGAAATTACACAATCAGCTATTTCTAACTTAAGGTATTTAGACACTTCCTCCACTGGTATCGCTAGGTCATAGCTGTCCGCTTTTAATGCAACTGTCAATTTTGTTAAATCCTCTCTTAGCTTATCTACAGTTATTATAGAATTCGGGATCTTCCCCTCTCGACATTGACTCAATATCTCTAGGCGTGTAAAAAGTTGTAACAATTGTAACTGACGTACTGTATGGTGCGCGCTCACCTGTAACAAACTAAAACTCTTGTGATCATTTCTCTGTTCGTTTGTGAATTCCTGCTTCTGAAATCGATCGATTAACTTGGTTATGTTAACGCCAACATCCACGACACGTGCGAAGGTCCTCTCTACTTCTGCACTGTAATTCTTCATACCTAAATTGACATTCTCTATTTCTGAAAAGGCTTCAGTTACTTGCTCACTTAAGCTATTTTCAAATGTTGACATTAAATATTGATTAGTGAATAAAGGTTTTAACTGTCGTTTAGTCGTTACTCCACAGCACCAATGGGCGAAATCTCCTATCACACTTAAACTCCTCTGGACTCTAGCAGACATACTATTAGACTTTACATATACATCGGATTTCCCACTGAGGCTCGAGTTCAGCCATTTCACTTCCTGTCCTATTTGAGATTTATTCCAGGCAAAGCGGTCTCTAAACTCTGTCAGCAGTTTAAGTAGGGCTTTTCTTTTCTCTGGGGATAAATGCGGATTAATATCTACGTTTGCCTCCTCAAGCTCGCTCTTTTCTTGTCTTGCTACCTCGACTTCGCTGGTCGTTTCTTCTCGCAGTTCACAAATTTCATATACCTCCGCTAACACTTCGCCTCTTTGTAGGCACTTTTTATCATCTGCCAGATTCATCACCAATACTTGGTTAGGTGGCTCGGCGTGAGTCAATCCGTAGGGCACTAGAACAGATTTTTCTCTAAATATTCCTTCCTTTGGTTCCACAACTCCTAAAGTGGGCAACAAACCTTCGTACTTAATTTTCAGGAGTCTCTGACTTCTTGGAGGGAGTTCAGTAGAATCATCACATATTACTCTCGCCTGTATCTGTTGTCTTTCTTCAAACTGTATGTGCTTCAACCACGAGGGGTCTGGAGGTGGACGCAAATACTTGGCGTCTTTTTCCGCGCTGAGGAAATCTACTTAGATTTTTCTTCCGTTGGCGATTATAAATTGGGCTCTTCTCCTCGAGAAATCTATTGTTGTACCAAACTTCAGGTGGAAATCGTTACCCAGGATACAACAGTCACCCACTCCTTTGGCCACAAACACTGGGAACAATATCACACAGTGGCTGATTTCTAAGATAATTTCTATTCTACCCAAAATCTGTACCGGCTCATCGGTGGCTGTCTTAACATTCATTCCTTGTACTGCTTTAATTCTGTCTCTCACGTTGGCTACCAGATTCTCATCAACACAACTCACACAGGCCCCAGTATCTAATATTATTGGCATTGTCCTCTGATTTAATTTTCCTTTTATTTCCAATACTCCCACGGTCCTAACAGCACTGGCCTCGGGACGAGGGAATTCCTTGGGTATAGCGTTGGTAAAATCTCCACGGCGATACTCATGGCGTGGAGTACGGTTGTATCTCCTCCATGTGTCATGCCATTCTCGGCGCTCATGTTCTTGGCACAAGACGCTCATCCTCTGTTGTTGGGAGCTCATTCTAGCGGAACCACTCGCTCCCTGATTTAGTGGTTCCCTCTGTCGTTTCCCTGATTTCCTGAGCGACAGGCAACAGCATAATGACCGGGTCTATTGCACTGGTAGCATATCACTCGACCGTCACTAGTTCTTCCACGATTCGAGGTGGAGTAGGCTCCTCTTGCTCTCCCTCGGTTCCACCTTCCATACTGTTCACCATCTTGTGCTCTTCTTTACCTCGAAACTTCGAACTGAACCCTTGGCTGTTGCTTATTGTTCTCAGTCATGCGGCCTCGTGTATCTCGATTCTTCTCCTGCTGTTCTAGAAGACGCATGCTTAACTTGGCAAATTCAGATGTTAAGTTTTCTAGTTTGCTTTCTAGCTCCTGTGTTCTTTCCGTCTTGGATGGCTGATTGGCGTTCCCTGTAGTTGTCGTCTTTGATGAGACTTCCCCCAGTAGGTGGTCTACCCGCTGTCCAGCCATGAAACGTGCGGTCTGGATCTTCCTTACGTTAGCCAGTAGGCTTTCTAGAGTGTCATTGGTCATCACCATCACTTTCTCCAATAGAGATGGCCTTAATCCTCTTAAAACATGTTTGATCTTAGTTCTCTCGTTCATTCCGGGGTCCACTTTTGAACATAAATTTAACACATCTTGTACATACGATTCTACGGGCTCCTCCTCCCCTTGCATCCGCATCCGCAGTCGGAACTCCATCTGTTCATCCCAAGCGATTGCTTGAAACGTATCCTTCATTCCATTCTTTACCCGCTCCCAGGTGATATTGGCTCCTAAGGATTGCTCTAGGTTTTCGTACCATTTCAGAGCGGCCCCTTCCAGGTAACAGGGGAGAATAACCAACATCTTATCCTCGTTCCAGCCATTGGCCTTTGCCACTCTTCCAAATTGGGTTAGATACTCCTCCACGTTGTCCTCCATTCCGCCCCTGAACTTTCCTGGAGTAATAACAGGCCCCCTGGCTTCAGCCATAGCTTCTACTTCCTCTTCACCGTCAGGACCACTACCAGGTAGGGGAATTAAATCGACTTCAGCTACGGTTCTTACTTCCTCAAGATGTCTTTGGGGTTGTCCTGGGTCTTCGGGAACCTCACTAACTGATGTCAGCCTTGACTGACTTCTTGTTTTTACACTAAACTTGATGTTTGGGGACGACATACGATTGCTCCACCCTATCACGAATTAAGATTTAAATAAAAACCAAATCAGAACGAAATTAAATCAAAACAAAATCAAAATCACAATCACAATCCAAATAAAATCAACAATTTAAATATACATATTCCCCTGAACACAAGGGTTATTCAAAACACCACAACATATCAATGCCGCGACAGTCGTCGTACCAATTGGGTTTGACCTGGCCTACCCATGGACAAGCTCTCTTTTTTTTCTTTTTTTTTAAACCACTTTATAACAACACAAACTATCTCTCAAAATTATTCTATTCACCAATAAAAAGAAACAGCTTTGTTTACATCACGGGTGGGTTGCCTCCCTTACCGGTACCTTGGTTCGACGCACTGTGGCTGCTAAGTAGGCTACTCTTACAACAACTACAAAATTATGTTCGGCTTACAAGCTACGAGAAAACAAATAAAATTATTTACTCCAAATTACACTTTGCTTTCAAAAGGTAACTACAATTATTTGGATCAAAAACTAACTTTCTCTCTTGTTCTTTCAATCTACATTTTTTTTCAACTTAATCAATTTACTTAAAAAAACAATCCGAATTTTAAAAAGAAATATTCACTATTATATTACATTACTAACCTGGGATCGTTAATCCGTCTTTGGTTCTGGATCACCTCAGGATACCCGGCGCCTCCACCAATTTGTCACGCCTCCTGCTCAGCTGGGGCGAAGGGGGTGTACTCAGGAACCAAACGCAGCTCAGATTACAGCAACTTTATTAACTTAAACAACAACACTTCCGAACCCACGGACACCACGCGTCACGACCATCACTAGGCTAAGCCCTACATTAGATCGGCCCTCAGGGAGCTCGGACGTCCGCTCGCGCCGGAGTCCTCTCACGTACACACCGCCTCGGGCGCTCACCTTGCTGACCTCCCCCTCCAGTACTTCCAGACGGCGGGAACATGGGCCCCGACGTCACACAATTATCTACAAATATACCAGGGAAGAAAACATAAAACTTTAATCATTTGACGTCGTATTTATTTAAGAAAACGACGAATATCAAGGCGACTATATATTGCCGTCTGGCCCGGAAAGGGTTAATCCGTATACTAAACCGAAAACCAAAACAAATTTTCAAATATTAAATCCTTGGTTAACAAATCAGTTTTACTTGGTAGAGTATTATTAAAAGAAAAATTCCAAATGGAAATTTATTTAAATACCTAATGAAAAACACTTAAATTTGCTTTTTATTTTAATAGACTCGTCTTATAAAAATACTCTTCCCGTGTCTAATTCTTCTTGGACTATAATAATTGTAAAACTAAAGTAATTGTAAAGTTCAGTATGTCAAGGTGAGCATTGACAATTCTACATTATACTCTTGTCGTGTACATGCATATTGTCGGCGGTAGTTAGCAGCACAAGCGCGTAAACCGCGCTATAACATAACGGTTCTGTTGATACATATCTCAAGTCAGCCCATTTCGCATTTAAAACATTGGGTGGAATTGGACAAGACATTCTCAGTCAAATTTAAGAACATGGACAAAGCTCTATATTTATATTACTTAACTTTCAAGTGAGAATAGGATACATGTTCTTTTAATATCAACGGGTTTGTTATGTAAAATACTCGTTTCTTGTTTAAATTTATTCGGACTTCAATAATAATTAAAAACTATATAATCTGAAAACATTAAAAACTGTTATCTAGTAATTATACTCTAAGGTGCAAAAACGTCTTAGTGATAATTTACGGATGTACATTTTCTCCTGTTGAGGAAGTGCATATTGTCTGCGGTAGATTGCAGCACAGGTGACGTAACCTACATATTATCTCTATTAACCAACTTAATAAGGGAGGGGAGTATTACATAAGTGAAAGAGCGACGACCTGTTCAAGGACTGGCCCTAGTACCATGTAATGCTCTAGCCTGGGTGCGCATAACAGTTTCACTGCAGCCATTGCTGTTTGTTCTAGTAACAGTGGTTAATGAACGGCAACTGTTTTAAGCACAGGCAGTCCCAATCCCTGCCAAGGTTGGTCATTAGAAGTTTTTAAATAACATTTTTATAGATCTATTAATTTCCTTCGTGACATTTTTCCGTCTGTATATTATTGTACACGACTGCAACATTTCTTTCTGAGTCCGACGGTTGGTTGCTTTTAATGTAACGTGTTTTATGGCGTTTGTAGACTATTCCGCGTATCCTTCAGGCTTGAAATATTTTTTCTTTGTTTTAACACTAATTTACTTAAAACGTAATGTGCAGAAACAATGTCAACCTACAAAACATAAAGGATGCTACTGACCACATAAAAATCACAAACACACAGCAGTTGTTTTACAAAATAGTTTTTAACTACCAAAGCAAAAGCTGGTAAAAATGTCCTGAACAAGCTACCTAAGTGACTGGACTTAAATAAAAGTAACGTGTTACAGATTATGTGTTTGAATATTTCTTTTAAACGTAACAGATTATTTCAATGTTTCAGAATTTTCCCAAATGATTGTTTAGTTGTGATGGAGTAATGCATTTTAAGTTTATGAAATAGTTTTCGCATGAATTATATGCTTCGTTTTCTTAAAAATATTTTTAGTGAAAAGATTCATTTGATTTCTTACACGTTATTGGACGCATTACTTCAGATACAATAAAAAACTATAAACCTTTGCATCAGAATAATATTATAAATAGATGACTTTTATTAATTAGAGGAATCGAAACGATTCTGTATTAAAATTCTGTGGTAATTATAACTTTTCTCACATTATAAATGTATTTTATTACAAACGTGCCTAATCATTAAAACATAACCTTTATTAAGTCATTTGATAATCAAGCATTTTACTCAGTTAAAAATATACTACGATTCAAAAAGTGACTTTTCTAAAATATTAAAGATGAAAATATTCTAAGGTGATTCTCTCTTTATCTTTAGTATATTACAGTTAACTGGTTGGATTAGATCGTGTCTGGACTTGAACACTAACACTGAATCAAACATGAACTCATATGAAACGGGAATTTCAATTAACTGAATAATAGCTTTGCCTATCAATCAGGGGGATATATCGATAAAAAATTTACCTACTGACTTGAAGCGCGTTTCCTTGACTGGATATACCTCGTTCTAACTTTAGGGAAGCCTTTACGTTAAATAAAACATTTAAATATTAGGAATATTTTTACTTACTTGTTTATTGTATACTTAAAAATTCTGTTATAGAAGAACCGCCAAGTGCTCAATTATTCATAACCGTTCTAATATCGCTTAGTGAGTTTCAAAAAATGTACAAAATATTGCACTCAAATAAATGTTTCATTTCGAAGACTTTCTCCACATTTCACAGTTCACGCAGTAAGCACGTGTGACAAATCTTTACACATATCATATAAAATTGTACTATAATTTGGTCGGCTGCACATTAAATTAACAAACTAAATCCTGCTACTATATACTTATATGGTATATAACTTATACTATATTAAACTAAAGAAATGCCAACAACAGACTCCCAGCTAATACCAGATCCAAGTTTCATTGGTATGACAACTATAATAACGAGTCTAAATAATAAACTAAATAAAGTACATATTAAACTAATAATACAAAGAACAACAATACACATCTATGTATTATAATAACAACAATCAATAAACAAGTCAAACAAAATAACAATTTATATGAGTAACAATAAATAAACAGATATCATTTGAAAATCTCTAATTATAATAACAACACAAATAACATTGAAATATATATAAATAAATATATATATATATATATAATAAATATATATATATATATTTCAATGTTATTTGTATTGTTATTATAATTAGAGGTTTTCAAATGATATCTGTTTATTTATTGTTACTCATATGAATTGTTATTTTGTTTGACTTGTTTATTGATTGTTATTATTATATACATATAGCAAATAACGAACTGTAATAAATATTATACCAAGTTAGAGTCATGATAAGTCGAGAGAACATACACCTATATCGTAAAATATAAAAAGTTTTAAGAATTATTCATGAAAAGAAATGTTTAAGACTTGGTCAGATTCACATAATATTGTTATGAACATATTCTTTGACTTTTATTTTGAATTTGGGCTTACCTTTAAAAAACCGATCATTACCACATTCTTTCAAAACTTTATTATAAATTTGAATACCGTTATAACAAAATTATCATATAACACTGTAATTTAATTAGGTCGGCTGCACATTATTAAATAAACAAACTAAATCCTGCTACTAACATTATCATACAGTGTTTATATGGTATATAACTTATACTACGAGTATATTAAACTAAAGAAATGCCAACAACAGACTCCCAGCTCATACCAGATCCAAGTTTCATATATGACAACCATAATAACAAGTCTACGTACTTACACATACATTCATATGCTAATAATAAGTACATATTAAACTATTAATACAAATAACAAAAATATACATCTAAATATTATAATAACAACAAAAAAAAAAATAAAAAAAAATAAAAATTCATATGAATAACATTACACAAACAGATAAATTATAATAACACAAACTATAATTATAATAACAATAAAAATAACATTTTAATAGATATATAGCAAATAACGAACTGTAATAAATATTATAACCAATTTGAGAAAATACACCAATATCGTTAAATATAAAACATTTCTAGAATTATTCGTTGATAGAATTGTCTGAAAGACTAGGTCAGATTCACATAATATTGTTATGAACATGTTCTTTGACTTTCATTTTAAATTTGGGCTTACCTTGAAAAAACATCATTACCACATTCATTCAAAAATATGTTACAGATTTTAATACTGTTATAACAAAATTGGTGCTTAGAGATTTCTTTCGTAAAATTAGGAAGTATTAATGATATTTGACTAGATGATCTAAGATTTAGTATACTTTGCTTAACATTGTATTTAAAGATATGATGTTGAATATAAATTAAAATACGTGACACACACACTTGTTTAATGTTTGGTATACGTTGTTCTATAAACAAATGTGAGACAGGTTCAAATTTCTTTATATTGTTAATGTTTCTAACTGCAAAGCCTGATTAGTTATAATTGGTTTTAGGATTATAACAAAAACCAATTATAGTGTAAAATAGCCAAACCGTATGGTGCCTTGAACCCAGGAAGTATATAACTCCTTCAAATGATCAATTTTTATATAATCTATTAAAAAATTTAAAAAAATTTCGTAATGTTCCTGTTAAATAATTTATATAGTAATCCCATTTATTTAAGTTCCTGTCAATAATTAACTCCAAATACATTACATAATCTACGATTTCTATGCAAAAACACTTATATAGGCATTGACGAGTGTGGCAATAAATTTTTCAACTGATTTGAAGGTCTTTATTTTCTTTATTCCGATCAAAAAATAAAACACATTTTGATTTAGCTGTACTTATGAGAAGTTTATTATGTTTTACCCATTACGAAATTATGTCTGAATCCTGTTTAATCCACGACAAAAGCCCATCTCTACTGTCTGAAGAAAGTACTAAGGAGGTGTCATCTAAAGAACATAACAAAGGCAGATATTAGCCTATATTCCAGCACGAAATTAGCATTTCGTCACAAGCCTTGCCTATTGCCAAAAATTCCAACAGCGTCTGATGCGGAGCATACAGTGAACGTTGTATGAGTACATCATATTACGTACATGTATGTAGAGTTTCTAAAAATTACCTAAGTGAATGTACAAATAAATGCTTTACAGAATTTTTCTGCCGTATACATATAACGTTGAGCAGAATTTAAACAAATATAACTAAAAAAGTTAATAATGCACTTTATTTCTCTTGATTTTAGGTTCATATTGGGATTTTTGAGTTCAGCGCGCTACTCATAGAAAGTAATTTGAGTTACATTGTAATTTTGAGCTAAGCGTTATGTTGTTAACTACCCACAGTAGCGGGCCTATTATTGCTTATCTCCTTGCTTGGTTATAAGAGTATACCGAATATAAAACAAATAATTTCATAACTATCTTATATAACACGATTTAATAAAAATGAAATATTCTTTCATATTTATAAACTCTTGGTCATTTTTTATTTTACTTTTCAAAATGTAAAAAACCATTAGTAATTGCTTTCACTACAGAAACTTTCTATACTAGCACAAAACCTTTTATAAAAATCATCTTATTTATAAGCAGTTTAAAATGCAATTCACTCTACATTACAACTCATAATACCCAGAACACCACCTGACTATTTTCGTCTTTTGTCAATGAGACTTTAAGTGATGGCAGAAATATTCCCTGCAAAATCTCTCAGATTTTATCCTTCCCCACTAAAGCAGAATTTTAGATGGACAAAGGTCTACTCCAATGTATACAAAAAATGACAGTTTCTTCACTGTGTCCGTGATAAACAGACGGTTGATTGACATTAGTGTGGGATTGCTAGTGATTCCCGGCTCGTTTCCCGAGGTCTGGCAGCGTCCTGACAAGGAATAGAGCATTTTCTGGCTAATTCCCGAACTTCCAGTGACAGCAGCACAAGCTATTTCGATTTCGGCTGCTGGAACTCGAGCCAAGATGAGAACCGCGAGTCGGACTGGCGATTAAGGTACTCATGTCGGTCTGCTTTGACGTCAGTGACTTCTTGACTTAGTGTGTTAGTAACCTCACTTATCTTTGTCAATATCATGGTTTTTAGTTTCTCCATTTGACAATCTACATTGACAAAGATTAATTGCGTAAAAATGCCACTGGCAATTAGAATAGCCACGAAGTTTTATCAAACTATAATAGATTGTATTCTTTAAATGATCCTTCCTTTAGACATTTGACGAAACCTTAATCCCACTTAATCATATATATATTAACTTTAAAGTTTTCAGTTCAAAAACAAAACTATATATATATATATATATATATATATATATATATATATATACAGGGTGATTCATAAAAGGTGTGCAATATTTCTGGACTTGATACAGGTCATCAAAACAAGGAAAAACTCCATTGCACATGGGTCCGGAAACGTACCGTTTACTGTCTGTCTGTCCGTTTGTGTTTTTCTTGTAAACCATCATAAATAAGAAACTACAAGAGACAACGAGTTGAAATTTGGTACACTTACTTTAGGTTTCTTTTTCTAAAATCGAACAAAATAAACTTAATTTTGCTCATTTTGTTAGAAAATGGTGGACAGATAAATTCTTTAAATAATCATAACTTGTAGGGCTTTTATTTAAAATAAAACTTTTAAATATAAAAATATGAGCTATTTTCTTATAAAAACGACAATATTTTTTTGCACCGATATTCATATTATTAACAAAACTGTGAATTTTTTTGTAAACCTATTACAAGTCTTTTTGCAAAAAGGCTGCTGAGTCTAGTCTTATTTAAAATTAAACTTTTATATGCAAAATATGTGCGCTGTTGTCTTCAGAAAACAACGATACCATGTATGTTTCAATATTCAAATTATTAACGAAACTGTGATATTTTGTTTAAACCTATTACAAGTTACACAATTTAGCATTGAAATAAAAAAATTTTAATTAACATGTTTAATTAACTTTCACATAAATATCAAATAGTAACAAATGAGAGGATAAAATAACAAACAATAACTCATATTTAGAGAAGATGTTCAAAATTGCCTCCTCTTGCTCTACTAATGCAGGATTGATATCTGCGTATGAGTTACGGACTGGTAGACTCGTGGCAATACATTGTTGTCATTGCGTACCATATTACATGCTGCCTCTACTAGTCCCATCAGCTGATCTCGGTTGTTAATCTGTTGGGAATAAACACACTGCTTTATGTGCCCCCATAAGTAGAAGTCCAGTGGATTTAGGTCGGGAGACCTTGGTGGCCAGTTCACGGGTCCAGCGTTCCCTATCCACCTATTAGGAAACTCAGAATTTAGGTGAACTGTCACAATCCTAGCGTTGTGAGGTGGTGCACCATCTAGTTGATACCACAGTGTACGGCGATCACCAAGAGGAATTTCATCTAGAATGTCTTCAACTGTTGTTTGGAGTAAGTTTAGATATGATACACCATTGAGAGGTACATTACCCAGAGCTTGCATGTAAAGGCGTCTATTGTAAATAGATGCCCAGACATTGTAACCAAATCTTTGTTGAAAACACCTTTGTCTCGTCTCATGAGGATTGTTTATTGACCAGATATGGGTGTTATGGAAATTGTTTATCCCATCCCTACTGAAATGTGATTCATCCGTCCACATTACACTAGAGATGAAGTTTTGGTTGTTTTCTACTTCATTTAACAACCATTCACAAAATACAACCCTCCTCACACTATCACCAGGTTGCAACGCTTGTACAGTTTGTACATGATATGGGTACATTTCCTCTCGCTTTAAAGTCTTCCAAACAAAACTTTGTGACATTCCTAAACGTGTAGCCACACGATGTGTGCTAATTGTTGGATCATAATCAACCATATTAATTACGTCTTCTTCTTCCTCTACCGTGTGAAGTGGAATGCGACCAGCGTTATGTTTGAGGTTATCTGTAGATCCTGTGTCTGACAAACGTTGAAAAGTTCTTGAAAACACTGCTCTTGATGGATGACGCCTGTTGGGATATCATCTTGCATACTCAGCACAAGCTTGAATTGAATTCCCGTTACACAATCCATAAACAAAAACAATATCAGCATACTCTTGTTTACTAAAGGTGTCCATGTTGTAGGCAAATCCTTATGAGACAATTTGAAATAATTAAACACCATTGTTACAACAAAACTTGTAAAAACAGCTGCTTGCTAAAACAGCTGATTGCTAAAACAGCTGATTGCTAAAACAGCTGATTGCTAAACGGCTGATTACTAAAAGAGCAGACCTGCCTAATTAGAATTGGCAGCTGATTAAAAACCTAATATTTCTGATCTGGTGTTACAAGAATTTTACAAATATACAGTAAAGGTGTATTTTATTTGTTATGTTTGTTCAAAAAATTTTTGATTTGTATTCTGAATTTTAGAATGCACTGGCCACTCATAATAACTGTCCAGTCTAGACTCAGCAGCCTTTTTGCAAAAAGACTTGTAATAGGTTTACAAAAATTTCACAGTTTTGTTAATAATATGAATATCGGTGCAAAAAAATATTGTCGTTTTTATAAGAAAATAGCGCACATTTTTTATATTTAAAAGTTTTATTTTAAATAAAAGCCCTACAAGTTATGATTATTTAAAGAATTTATCTGTCCACCATTTTCTAACAAAATGAGCAAAATTAAGTTTATTTTGTTCGATTTTAGAAAAAGAAACCTAAAGTAAGTGTACCAAATTTCAACTCGTTGTCTCTTGTAGTTTCTTGTTTATGATGGTTTACAAGAAAAACACAAACAGACAGACATACAGTAAACGGTACGTTTCCGGACCCACGTGCAATGGAGTTTTTTCCTTGTTTTGATGACCTGTGTTAAGTCCTGAAATATTGCACACCTTTTATGAATCACCCTGTATACACCTTATATTTACACATTCACTTTACACCTCTACAATATTATATATGCTAAGTATTAAATTAATAATTTACTTATAATTTTTTTATTAATCATTTTAAAATATGTTTCAGCCTACTATATTACTTATCCTCAATGAGAGATGACACAGTACCGTAAGTATTTGGGACATTTAAGGTGTAAATGTAATGCCATTCTGAAACTACAGTTTTAGTCAAATCTCAAGACTGTTATTACACTCTATAAGGTATTATAAAGAAATCAGCCTACTAACTGATGTCGTATTTGTGATTCGAGGGTTTTGTTCTGATTATTTTCAGGTGGCTTCGGTCCTGCGTTGGCTTGACGTCCCCTCTTTGACATTACCACTTAACACAACTCCACGTGTGTTGCAAAACACACAAAGTATGACTGATGGTTGAATGGAAAAGTGTGAAAGTATGCGTGCGTGTAGAACTGCATTTAACTAGAGCAATAATTCTCCACTACACAACATATTAAGGTAACTAAATTTATCTGCTAATATTAGATTTAAGTTTACACATTTGTTCCATAAATATACTAAATATTAAAACTATTTATTTGATTAATCTATACTTCTTTAATTATATAGCTATTGGGTACTTTATGGTTTAACGTGATACATTATTATATGGTGTCTTATACGCTTATTGTTACAGGGTGATTCGGTCAATGCGGCTGGAAGTCGCCCCACTCACACTAATACACACACGACACATACACTAGGTCACGTATTGTTCTACTTAAAATATATAATTCAATTTGGTTAAAATTGTTGTTTCAGAATGGCACACTTATATTAATTGATTTAGTATATGTTTACATGATAATAGTTAATAATCTTAATATAATTAAAATTACTCACAACACTAGTAATAATTTGGTAAATTAGATTGTAATATAAATGTGAATCACTACCATAAATGAATCACACAGTCTTCCATACTTCACTTGTAAACAAATGACCTGTTTGGTTTATCTTATTTCCTATACTGTCCTCCTTCGTAGACTAACGGATATAGTCTCGGCTCTCTAACTGAGAGATCACGGGTTCAAATCCCGGGGAGGGCCAATCAGGAATAAATATGATAGCCAGTGTCTAATGAAGCCGTCATAGCTTAAAACTGAGGCTTAAAAAAGAGGAAAAAAACTTATTCACTATTAATTTAGTACAGATGAAAGTATTGTAAAATTTCAGTGATTGAGTTTGCAGGTTTTTTTTGTAATGCCTTTCTTTTATTCTCTTGAGTTTCAAATTAGTTCTCGTAACAAGTGTGTTAGTTTCTCTCTCACAATAATGGTGTATATGTGTGTGTATATGTCTGCAAACTAGTTACTAGAAATCATAGAGATCCGGAAAGGTAATTCACATTAGAAAGTATGCTATATATATTTATTTCCGTGCACAGTATTAGATTAATCGTTCTCTAGGAACAATCTAGATAGCACAGTATACCACAGCAAAGCTGACACTTTGTTTCTAATTAAGATAATATTCAAAGCGTACTATTACAACAATGCTTTTTATATTAATTCAAACAATCAACAAATTTAAGTATTATGAAATAATATTTTAACTTCATGTAATAAACACGTTTTTTGAACGGAATGCGCCATCTTTGCACAATTTCCTCTTACGTTGCTGTCTATTTTTAACGTATGCAGCACTTCAGTTTTCGATAGCACAAAATGTTGTATCTTATTATATATGTACATGGTAATCATTTAAGAGCCTTAAAATACATGAGCATAATAACAAAGCTTAAGTTTATAAATATAAATTTACTGGATAACTTGGTTTGTTATTACTGCATAATTTTAATTAAAATGTTTGGTACACATTGACCTAACTAAATGTATGTAATAAACAATTATGTCTTATCATCCCTGAAGTAAATGTTTAAACTTGTACTGACACAAGGTCATTAGCGATCTTAGTTTTTAGTCCAGAAATGCAATTTCTTTTTCCAAAAATTGAACAGCCGCATTCTCGAAATCTGAAGGGATCACACAACATAAATATGTATATATATACATATGTGTATATATATAGGATAGTGTTTACATTAATATATTTACATAAATGAGAATTTTTGCCATTTCTAAATGTAGAATTAAATAAACTTTTTTAAGACTCGCCCAAGCTATTTGCTAATTAATGTAAGTGCACCAAGTTCAATCCTGAACTACTATTTATTAGCTCACTTTTTATTGCAAATGGCCATTTATGTTCTACCAAGATTTCGAGCTCAATAGATATGTAATGTATATAACTGATAATTCTATAAAGGAATAATTTTTAAAACTAATAGCGTTTCCCTTGTTCATAACTAAAGTATTTAGAGGATACTAAACTAAAAAGTCAACGTATTTACATTTATTAGTATAATGTCAACTAAAACCATTTTTTAAATTTTTTTATTTCCAAATACGTATTTCGGTATCAAACGATCATTAGTGTGAACATTAACCTCTAAATAAATAATAAACTATTAAATATATACATGTGGACTATTTAAAAAGATGTTAAATTTATATGTTACAGTAGTCATTTTGATTAATTTCTGTATTTAATATTTTAAAGATTGCATTTGTCTAAGTTTTGAATTGCTTTTTCAAATGTTATGAGGATCTTTGTTATAATTTAGATAGAAATATAATTCTTCTTTCTTGTTTAATTTTTCACATTTTCTTTTAGATATCTAAAAATGCCATGTTCTTTTTATCATTTGTGTAGTTACGATCAGTTTATAATAAATGTTCAGTGAAATTTGATTTTATTTGTTTTAAAAACTTTCATAGGTTCTAAAAACCTTTTATTAACATTTCTGCCAGTTTATCTAATATATTAATAGCTTTCACATTCACTGCAGTTAATTTTTTTATATTCCAGATTATTAGTATAATTCTTGTTTGTCATCTTTTTGGTTTACTATGTTTTCAATGAGTTTAAATTTATTATATCTTGTTTGGTAACTGATAGAAAATTTATATTTTAAAAGACTTTTCTAACAGCTTTGTGTATTTTAGTATTGATAGGTACACACTTACATTTTTTAACTATTATTATTATTATGTTTGGGTCGTATTATTATTTGTATTGATTTTTCTAGTTTTATCTTATTTTGCATACGATGTGGGGTTGATATTCATTATTGACAGCTAGATATTTTATGGTTATAGTTTTTATTCTCATCACGCATTGTTATATTTAACATTCTGTTTATCACTGAGTAAAATGCTAAAAATATGTGTTTCCGTGGTTAGATGATGATGATGAAATTAGAAGATCTGTTTGGTTTGTTTTTCTATAAATTTAAATTAGTGATTTCCGTTAAGATTAAAAATGCTTATATCAAGAAGGTTGATATAACGACTTGGATTGTAGATATTAATATTGCAGAGTATTAATATTTAAATTATCAATGAGACATCCAAGACGATATAAAATATGTTTTTAATAATAAGCTCGTAGTGAATATTCAGTACAATTTATTACTAAATTGTCAACTATTAAGTGTTATCTGGTTTGTCTAAAATAAAAGTCACAGAGCTAAATAACGGTAATGGATTTATTTTTAACTAGCAAATTAATAAGTTCAACTTTTCAGAATTTTTATCACTCTACTTTCCACAAAGAATTAATTGACAAACCGTTTTGTAAATTTAAAAGTTCCTTTGGCAAGAAATAAAAATAATAATCAAACATATCAAACAAAATCAGAGCTCTCTTCTAAAATAAAATAATAAAATCTTAAAATAAAAATCAAATACCACTTGGAAATAAGTAAAATAAAAATGTTCACTTCTAATTTCACTCAAAATTCAAAATAAAAATTTAAACTTCTCTATCCACTAGTTGAACCTTAACTTTCAAGTTTCTGCAATTTCAGATTACAACTCTCTAAAACAATTATTTATGTTCAATCAATTTCCAATTAATAATTCACAATAAAACAGATCCAATTATATATCAATAAATTACTACTTTTCCAAATCTCAACTAAAGTTATCAACAAAGTTCAATTTTAATTCACCTTTCTTGCAAGCATGAACCAAATGTAACTTGTATGATTCTATTATGCTCTATTGTTCCTTGAGAATAAGTTATGCAGATTGCTCTGTAGTTTCTATGAATTTAATTTTTTCCTATAAAAAAGACAAGACAATTAATTTAATATCAGATCTGGAACACTATTTCAATAAAACATACAACAAATTTGGTGCTTACTTCAAAATCCCTCGCGGAAAAAAAATTAAGAAACACGGCGCACTGTCATCAATTTAATACACGAAAATAACCAAAAGAAGGGCGAAAATTAAGAAGTTGGCGTTTTATACTACCTCCCTCCAAGCAACTTTGCAGGACATCCGCGGTGTTCTCTCATTGGTCCAGCTGTATCAAACAAGGTGAACGATAGTCGTAACAAGACAAGTTCTAATCAATTCAAGGCAGTCAACCTGCCTTCCTAACAATTTAAAACTACCAGTACTAACTTGCCAAAGGATGACATGTTCGTTTTTACCCTGACTTTTCACAATCTAATATAAAATAAAATCACAATATTTCGATTCCAACATTTTTACTTCATTTAAGTTTTAATAAAAAATCCAATGTAGCTTTAAAAAATGCTACAGTTGATTATGAATGTTGTGATTTCTCTTGAAACTTAACTGTTAGCGATAAAGAATTGAGTAATGTTAAAAACTGTTCTGCTTGGTTCTCATCTCTGTTGAATAGGCATCATAAACATATCTGAACCAGTAAATTATTTAATCTTTAAAATGGATTAGTATCTCTCATTATTTATTGTTTTTCTTAATATTGCATATAAATAAATAAATATATATATATATATATATATATATATATATATATATATATATTTGTTTGTGTATATTTATATATAAATATATTTATATATTTGTTTGTTTGTAAAAAATCCTTATTGTATTGAAAATAATTTTGATCAATAGTTGATTTTATCAATGAAAGCATATCGTCAATTTCATTGCTTTCAATTTTACTGTATTTAATAGATTATATTTTAGAATTTTATTTTATTTTGTGTTTTAGAATGTTCAGGTACATGTTGTTTACATAAAAGGAAATGAAGAAAGAGTTGGATGAATAGAATTTGAATGTCTTTAATTTGATATGCCAGATTACTTGAATTTCATATAATGTAAAAAAAACGTTTTGACATGTCTTAAAAAGGCATGTTGGTTCTTATTTTGTTATTTAAAAAATTGCATACCTTGTAAGTAAGAGAGGTACGAAATTTTACTACTGGTATAATTAGAATATCTGGTTTATGAGTTTTTAACCTTTACTGACCTTTGAGTGTGGAAACTTTTGGATTTGTCATTTTGAGGGGTTTTTTGCTCTGCTTTCGTTAAACTTTTACATATACTTATTGTGGCATTTATAAAGTTTGTGTATTCTTGCGCTGGGTCATTATTTAGAGTTTTGTGATTGTTGTTGTCAATGGATGTTTCAACCTTTTATTGATATGTTTGGCTGTCGATAATAAAATAATGTATTTCCTTTTGACAGCCTTTGATATTATACTGATATTTTCTATTAGTGTTCTTGAAATGGATGTAACTAATTAACAACATTGTTTGAAGTTTTTAATTGGTTTGGGATTTAGTACTTTTAAATTATTATTGTTAGTTCATTGATAAGATTATACCGGGAAGATTCTTAGAGTTATACGTCTGTTTTCGTTATGGCTGTTTGTAATGACTCATTTCATACACCCATCTCACATCCATTTCAATACCTAATTTAGTTTAGAAATTTATTATTAATAATAATTAAATAATTAATTAAGGAATAATTATTTATAAATTGTGTAAAATTTTAATACAAACAATAATAAATACAAAATTAAATTAATCAAAATTCACCTTATTACGTATAAAACTCAAAAGTTATAAAGTGAACTAAAGTCAGTGATACAGTGTGCAGGGACGATTGTTGAAGACTGAAGAGAGCAGGGGTTTAAAAGTTGAGAGGAGAGAAGGATGTAGAACAAGTGAAGCAAAATTATTACATTAAATAAATAAACTGGTTACATTTTATTCAGCAGTATTTGGTTCAGAAGAAATGTTAATTCATTAAATTCATATTATCAATGAATTACAGAGAAGCATAAGACAGACATTGGGTGAGAAAGTTCCTTTTAAATTTAACAGTGATCCATTGGAAGAATATAAAACCCAGGAACATTCGATTTGGCTAACAATTTAAAATTAATATAGCCTAATTAAAATTTAACAAAAATTATTTTTCAAAATTACAATATATTTTATTAAAAAAAACCTAATATTTCTATTTCATTAAGCCAGCACAACCACCCTGCCCTAAAATTTAAGAACTGTATTTAAAGATTTACCATTATTGTATCCTCCATCTTGTTCAAAAATTCAAACCTGTATGTCAATTAATTTATTATCATTAAAGTTCCCATTTGTATCATACTGAGTTATTTATTATTTCTAGCTATAATCATCAGAATACAAATTAAGTTTAACCATTTATTTAAAGTGTATATTAGTAGTAAATATTACATGTTTCTAAATTGATTAGGCTTTGATTGTTTGTCTTTTATGATCAATACTTATATTATATTTGAGTTATTTGTCTAATAGGACCATATTATCATCATTAAATTAAAAAGATTTAAAAACTTATCCAGGGCAGATTATTATCAAGTATATAGATTTGAATAATTGGCTTCCTGTGAGTTAATCAATATATTAATTGAATTAATAAAATTAATGGTCAATTAAAAAATAAATATGCATTAAGAGCTGCAGTAAATTTCATAATATTTAGTAAATATAAAAATAAATATAGAAACTTGCGGAGTAGAATCTAATGTATGAAGTAAAAGAATAATTATTTTCGTTATTTAGTTTTCGGGAATTAAATCTGACATTTTCATTTAAATGAAATGTTAGCCTTCGCAGTTACTTCCGGTTCTATAAAAGCTCAACACTATGCATATAAGAGAACATTGAAACAAGTTTTGCATCATGTGTTTCACTTTGATGATGATGCTAGTAATAGTAAATACATTTATAGAATAACACTAATCGGCATGTATATGTTAAAACAGAAAAGAGGATAATTCAAACTATTTTAAATCACACGCTTTTAAAACTTTTCATAAAGAGAAAAACTGTATAAATAGAGTTTTATTATTTTCTTAATCTATTATTTGTAATACAGCGTCCTATTCAATTATCTCAGGAGTCCCTTCAACTTGTTAGCCTCTTTTTTTTAAAGAAACATAATTATTCAAAATAGGAAAGAATAATATTATATTTAGTAAACCCTAAACAGCAATGTGAGAGAAAGGTGACAAATGTATTAAAGATAACAGTAAAAGCTCACTACCGGTACCTTCATAGCCATTATCAGGATTAATTGTACAGTCTGTAAATATTGACGCTTGACTTGAGAGGGATGGTGAGCACATAATGTCAGCACCCTTAATCCATACTATTAAGAATGATATTAAACTCTTTCTTGTTACAGTCGAAGTTAGAACCATTAGGGTCTTTCTCACACTTAACCTGTGTACATATGAGAGACAGATAGAGAAGAATTTGATAAAGGTAACAGTGAAAACCTTCTCTCGTTACAAAAGAGCCACAGTCAAAAATTAATTGTGCGATCTACATAATATTGACACTTTGACTTTGAGAGATGACAAGGACAGAACATCTCCCATGAGTACGGTAGAGAGATAATCTGCCAAAGATAAAAATATTAATTCGTTTGAGATCTCCAGGGAGATTATTGATTAACTTCACACCCATTTGAAATGGCAAGTGTTCGAAAATAGCTGTTCTATTCTGTTCTGTTCTGAAGTTTTTCCTTCCTCTGGTCTCGTACTGATGGACGTCCCTGCCCTGAACCGGTTCACATTCGACGCAGGCAGTACAGGGTGACGTCGAGAATACAGAGGCTGGATAAAGTTAGAAATCCAAGCTCCCTGAAGGCAATTTTACACGACTGTCTGGGTTTTAATTTCAAAATTATTCGAACAGATTTCTTTTGTGTTCTAAATACTCTGTCAAATTTTTATTTAGAACATCTGCCCTATAGTCCCAAACAGTAGGTCAAATGTGGATGTACTATGCCAAAGTAGGCTGTTTTTAGTACATCCAACAAGCAGAATTTTGCTAGATTGGGTAAGACATAAATGCCTGAGAGAACCTTTGAGCAAACTCTGTAGGTGTGATCGCTCAAGGTCAGTCCCTGGTCCAGTTACATCCCCAGACACTTGGTGGATTTGGCTTCATCTAAGATAGCTTAATCCGCCGTTAAAATTTGTCTGTATTCATCTTCTTGTTGATGGAGACAAAATTTTTATTACGTTAGTTTTGGCATAGTTAGTTTTTAGATTTATCTTTGAAAAGTGCTCGATGCATGCGTTTAGTACAATAAAGGGTTTGATCTCAAGATCGTGATTCATACTTGATCTGATGCAGAAAGTTGTATCGTCCGCATATTGAATCACCTCTCCATTTTGAATTGATGAATTCAATCTGTTGACATAAATGATAAAAATAATATGCCCCAAATTGAACCATGGGGAACACCGTACTGCATTTTTACTTTGCCTGACAGGGTGTTTGCGATCTGCACACACTGCTCTCTGCCACTGAGGTATAACGAAAGTATGTGAAACAACAGTTTTCTCTTCAGTAATATTAATATTTTTGTTTTCATGCTATTTTAAATATTCACCTACGAGTACCAAGTCAAGTGTGTGAAATTAGTGAACTCAGAATAAACAATGGTGATAGCTAAATAACCCAAGTAGCGGTGTTTTCAGACCTCAAATATACACGTAACATTGTGGTCAATCTCAGGTCAGACCGTACGTTACACAACAATACTTGTCGACGTCTCCATGTTAACCGATTACGTGCGAGATTTTAAAACTTTAAACATTTAATTTCAGTGGCTCAATGTAATGTAAATTTGTTATTGCATTGCTATTAAACAGGGGATACATCTAGCGCAAGTTTATTCCGGCGTTGACTCCAATCTGGATTTCTCTACGATTCTTTAAATCCTGGACTTTCAAACAAGGGAACTACAGCTTCAGGTTATACTCATTAAAATTGTAAGTGAAAATCTTATACATTTGCCTCGGTCTCAGCTTTTGTTATGTACGTCAGATATACTGTATAATAGAAAGCTGTAAAGTAGTGAGTGTATTGTTCTGTGTATTGCTAATGACTCTGTTCATTCATATAAGACAAACACTGTGGATATTCCACAACAAATGAAA
Organism: Homalodisca vitripennis; assembly: GCF_021130785.1. Classification (NCBI taxonomy): domain Eukaryota; kingdom Metazoa; phylum Arthropoda; class Insecta; order Hemiptera; family Cicadellidae; genus Homalodisca; species Homalodisca vitripennis. The sequence goes on from NW_025776391.1 coordinate 62,010, forward strand.
ACAATTTATATATTTTTTGTATTGCAATATTACATAGGTACTAGGGAATCATTTTTGCGTGAAATTTAGATTAGCTTCTTACTTACACTTATATTTATAACTAAAAGTAACTCTAAAACTGCAATATAGCCAGAGTACTTTTAAACGAATGTCCAGTTTGTTTCCAAGCCAAATCTTCCGTCCTCATTAGCAATTGGCCTGTTCGCTGATTTCATCAAATAGATTAAGATAGAAGGTAGTGCAGTGCATTTGATAGAAAGTGCTACGGTCACAAGCAGTATTTAAACCTTCGTTATATTGACTCAGACCCAAATTCGGCCATTAAATCGGCTTTCCCTAAGGACGATTAGAATAACTACTTGTAATATCAGACACAAAGTGATCATTCATATAAAAAGTAGTCAACACTTTTTGTGGCTTTACATCTATTATAAGCTTTAGGCTCGGTGTACTTTAGGCTCGGTTAGGCGTTTTTTAGTGCACGTTTTTTATACCTGGCCGCTATCTTGATATTAAAATTATTAATATTTACTATTCAATCTGAAATTTATTTCGAACAGAAATTGTTAAATATACAAGATTTATTTCTTATTTTTCCCAATAAAACTCCTTAATTTCTATTAAGCATTTAATTTAATTTTACTTGATTTTACAGGAAAATAAATTCCATAAATTTTAAATTATTGTACCCACCTTATTAATATTCCGTTTTACGGGACTCGAAGAAGTAGACTATAACAAATCATAATGTATGTCGTACGTACTCTAAAATAAAAAATGAACATAAATTGTTATTTAATAAAATTAAGTTTTTTAGTAAAAAAATATTGTTAGAATTAATACGAGAATGTTCTAAAGACTGTATCAAAATTAGGTAGGTGATACTTATTTTTATAGTATGTACTGTTTTATTATAAACTCGTCGAAAACGATATAAAGTTGTTGAAATATTTTTAGTGTTTATAACAAATGTAAGTGTCTTATGTCACCGAATTAAGATATGAGTATATCTTTACAAAGTTTATATAAGACAATTACAATTTTAACTTCGTGGATAATCCTCCATTGTACATCCCGCTAAACTTTTAAAATGTCTTGAATGTCCCAACTTGAACCAAGAGAAGAATATTAAGCCACGTACAACAGGACCTGCATTGTATATTTTTGAAGCTAGAAATTAATGTAATTTTAAATGGTATAACAATGCCAGTAGAGTTTTAGGCATTGTGTTCTTCTAATAAAGCCCTGTAATTTGATGAACCTCTGCTGTCATTTAAGATTAACTTGAGGGCCGTCTCCCTAATACCCCTTATAAGACACTGAAAGTAACTTCAAATATTAAATGTCAAGGTACAGTAAAAATGTACCAATTTCCAATTCTTTATTTGTAATTTTTAATACATATTAATAAGCCGATCAGAGACTTGATGCTGAGAACACCCATCAGCCCACAATGCAAGCCTTTCAGAGGAATACATTATAGTTTTAAGACTCAATAATATGATTCTGTATAATATCCTTATTTCACGCAGTTTTCTCTTACATCACATATTTTTATATAACTACTAGCTGTTTCCCGCGGCTTTGCACGCTTTTCGTAAGCTTTGCCCGTGTATGTCAACTTCTGGTTTAATTGAATTATATTTACAACGCAGATGTCGAGTTTGCCTTGTTGCCACGATCAAGAAAATATGCTTACGTTTATAGCCATTGTCCTTGTACATGTACTTTATTATAAATATTATAATATTATTATACTATTATATTTATTATATTATTATACAACACTCAAACTTTAAATTCAATCATAAATGTATCTTAAAGAAAAATATACATAATAACTTAGCAAATAGTGTTTGGCTATGTTATATACGTAACTTTCTCGTAATTACAATTTATAGTGTGCAGGCGCTTTGAAACCTTTTATATTTTGCATCGCTACTTGGTGGTGAGTTACATCAATGGGCATAGCTTATAAACCTTCTCCGTGGAAAAATACGTATACATACAAATTTTTATAATGGTCTGTCTAATATTTTGCGAATCCATAAATGACAAACACACTAACATTCATTTATATATATATATATATATATATATATATATATATATATATATATATATATATATATAGTAATATATAAATCCCTGGATTCCACGAAAAGCTAATTATTTGCTTTCAATTCCAGTGTATATTTTAATATATTTGTATTTTAAGTGTAGTTTGTGTTTTTGGTATTACATTTTAACAAAGGCGAAAACATTAACTTCAATTAAATTGCCCACTAATATATGTCAATGCATGCATAGCAAAAACAGTAACAATATTACTGTTACTTGGCATATTTGCATTTGTCCCCGAAAAATTCCTAACGACCTAAATACGGCCAGTGCCTCATTAAACGTACTCATCGTTGACTGAAGTCCAGAACGCTCACCTTTATAATAAATTGAGTATAAGGTATAGTATAAAGATAAAACATTTCTGATGTGAACCTCTACAAAATAACTATTTTCGGCCTCCTCTGAATTACAAGCAAATTACATACTATAGCCTTTAGGGTACTTTGGGATTATACCGACCACACCCAGGCATGCATCGTTATTTGACATTTTGCTTCTGCTTATTACTAAATTAGCTTAGAACTATATTTCGTCAATATAAAACAGGAATTGTCTTATCGCAAACCCCTCCCCATCCTCAGACAGAGGTCAAAGTCGAGCGGTCTAGTAGATAAAGTGATTGCAGTCTCGCCGCCCGTTCAGCTCTTACGTCGCTTTGTTGTACTTCCGTGTTTTACCTTTACATTTCGCCAAACACAATTCAATAAAAACAAACATTACCAAACTAAAACTAAACTTTTTATTGAAAAAACACTCAAAACTTGTTTTTATTCTTGATCACACTCTGCCACCCAAAATGCGAGTGCCTCCAGCGCTGATGTCAACGAAAGAAAAACATCCCTCGAGATAGTACCTATCAGTAAAATATCAAATTCTAGAGGGTCTGATCAGAAATATAAATTGAATTGTAATGGAAAGGCAATTGTTTACCGTGCAAATCATGTGATGCCGCGCGGCCTGCCGTAATCGGGATTTTCGAGAAAGATGAGATAACAGCGACAACAATACCGATCACACTACCTGGAAATGCTTGTAAGTTTGTAATTTGGTAATTAAAGAGTTGTTTCTTCGTTCTATCATGTTTGTTTCTATGAATTTATATTTTTGTGTTCTTCATACTGGTGTGGTCGGTATAATCCCAAAGTACCGCCTTTAGTTTTGGAATATTAGAACGCTGACCTACTACCATGAATATGATCTTGATCCTTAGTTGATTTATTTCTATACAGATCACCTCGGTTTTTATTTTGTAAATATATAGACTTATTAATTACATTCCTGCAGAACAAGGTTGACGTTTTCCTCATTTTTTACTTCATGTTTAAGGAAATTCATTGAGCCGTTTACTTGTTACTTTGTAACTTACCTGAACAATGTTATGCTTCCAGTACATGACCAGTATGAATGAGTAAATATTTATAAATTTTACGAAATTAGCCCCAAAATTCTTCTATCTTATTTCCAAACAATAATAGCTATAGCTGAACATTAGTCGATATACTTGTTTATAAACAATCAGTAGAAAAACTCACAAGCTCAAATTGAGTCTTGTACTCGTCAGCTTACGTAATTTCCTTCTTTAAGTTTTCTTCTGTACTGACTGATTCCTGCACGTCATTATTTCACAACAAAATGCGAGTCTACTCGGCTTTCTGATTTGTAATTAAAATATATTCAATTATACGAATATAGCACACATTTTAATAACATCCATTCAACTACAACCATTAAAACTTAAAATTGTGTATACTTGTTTACAAAAATCATATGTTTTATTAAAGATGACAAATTTTCAAATAGTAACAAACTGTAACCAAGGGAACTAAATAACGAAAAGTACTCTGCACTACCCAGACCTCGCTCCATAGAATAATGTTTGTCTTATAAAAGGAATAATTTTAATCTTAATCGTGTACTTTTCCTGAACCCAAAAAAATATTATATTATGCAACAAAATCTGTAACTTCTTGTTTCGATGTAGATTATTAAAATTTTGTATCTGTATCTATTTTTTGTTGTTGGAAGATGTAGCATATACAACCACTTCAAACGATGGTTGAGATTTACTAAATTAACGGAGTATTGGCCTGAATAAATATAATAAAGAGGGAGTTATGTTTTAGAAGTCTTTAATATCTGTAAAAATAAAAAGAATTGTTGTATTATAATTAATTGGATTATCAGTGTATTCTAGAATCTCTTTTCTTATTGAAACTCTTAATACATTTAAATAAAAACACTGCAATAATATACTTTTTTATTATGTGAGGCCTTTCGTGCTCAAGGAACAAATTATCAGACACACATAACTCAATAAAAGCACGTGTTCCTTGAACACGAAAGGAATATTACAAAATGTGGTTTACAACAGATAACCCAGCCTAGGTGCCACGTGACACTGTCATGGCGGACGCCTGGCACAGACCTGTGTCACGCTGTGTAGATTTACTGTGTAGATTTACACGTGCTTTTATTGAGTTATGTGGGTCTGATAATGTGTTCCTTGAGCACGAAAGGCCTCACATAATAAAAAAGTATATTATTGCAGTGTTTTTATTTAAATGTATTAAGAGTGTGGCGTACCATTTGAGTGTTTGTTTTTAAAAAGATTAATGAATTATCAGTGTTGATTTTCTTCCTGGACATCTCCTGGAACTCTGAATCTTTTAATCCGAATATATGAAATCACGAATTTCCTTACTGAATAATTTATTTTACATTATTTCATATATAACAGGTTTTTATTTTAACACAAAACAGTCAAGTATAAAACATTAACGTCTTCAATTTAATCGCAAATAATAGCTAACCCGATCATGCACTACTTTTATTTACTTCAAAGCAATCTTTAAATTGTAGTATAGGACTAAGACATTTCAATAAAAGAATCTACACAGCGTGACACAGGTCTGTGCCAGGCGTCCGCCATGACAGTGTCACGTGGCACCTAGGCTGGGTTATCTGTTGTAAACCACAATCAGCACTCCTCAAAGAAATCATATAATTTATTTTTCACGTTCAATAGATTTTGTATCTTAATTTTACAGCTATGAATGAGTTACATTTTGATGGTGTAGTCTATTTCATACACATTTAAAAAACACATGTTTACATTATCTTATTGAAATAGCATATAACAGTTAAATCCCATTTATGGGTTATTTGTAAAACCTCGTATATTTATTGAACAATAAATTTCATTCGGTGACGCAGTCAACTTGTACGTGTTGTAAATATTACAAAAAATGAAATAACTTCTTCCTAGGTTCAGATAAAGTTGTACATTATCCTATAAGGTATTACTCCTTATGTAGAGTTTTAAAGGAGTATAATTCATTGAATATATATTTTGGTGGTGTTTTGTACAAATGTTGCTTCTAAAGCATTTATTTATTGTCTGAGCGTAAGCAAAGCCTGCCACAAAAAATTATTCCTCTTTGACATCGGCATCATGTCTCATAAATGAAGCGAGCTTAAAATTTTGCATGACCTCATAGAAGCCTGTTACACGGCACATATATTTGTATATATATATATATATATATATATATATATATATATATATATATATATATATATATATATATAAGTAGATAGTAATATGGGGTTCCTGGCGCACTTTCGGAGCCAACCGAAAAGCAATGTAAAATACTGTTCAATGTACCATAAAGGAAGCTGAGAAATAACACAGCAAATCTCAATGAAAAATTAACCGAATCTACAGTCGTTCGTCTCCAAAAGCGATCGGTACATTACTCTGTGGAATGAAAAATTAACCAAATCTGAGCTTCTACTTTCTTAAGCTGTGCTTTGTAAAATGTTGTCAAATCTGCTACGAATAAAGGATTTATCTTAATAAAATTTAATCAATTTAAAACATTTTTACTAAAAACATACTGTACTTTAATAAAAAACTTTTCTACTAAATAAACAACATGAACTCACCAAGCTCTCTTCAGTTTCTAGCATTTCAAAAACTTACAAAGAAAGACAATTTTAACGAGTTCAACGAATTACCAAAACATTTTAAAGAACAGTTGATACTTTCCTTAAATGATACAGAATTCAAAGAACTTGTAAAGTCTTTTGCAGAAAAAACGTCTAATGGAGTGTTTTACTATCGGCAAAAAACTAAAAAAGTAAGGGATTACATATTTAATATAATTACGAAAGATATTGAAAAGAAAGTAAAAAATAAACAAACAGAGAGTTTTCATCGTTTTTTATGACATTTTTCCCATATTATACGTTCTTTCAAGATAATCAAGACTTAATTGATGAATTTCTTAGGAATTTTTGTGAGTATCAAGATTTATCAACACAATTCATTAAAGAGCATTATAGAATTTTTCTTATAGAATATAGCCACATTTTGTGTGAAACAAAAGGTATTACTGTAGATAATATTCCATGTGATTCCTATGAAGAAAGACACCAACTATGGTTATCAAAACAGTACTATGACGTGGGGAGGGACTGCAAGTTTTAGAGTTAAGACTTTATTCTACAAAGTTAATTGTTATAATTTCTTTATCTTTTATAGTCTTCTTTCCAGTAACAACCAAGTGTAATTTTTCATTTTTGTTTAATTCTTTAATCTTTTTCTCATCCAAAACAGTCAAAAATCTGTTCGGCAAGTGTACTTTACAATCTTCCAACTCGGCAATTATTGTCATCCCGAACTTATCTTTCATTTTCTCCAAATTCAAGATTCTATGTTTCTTCCTTTCTTCCAATTCATTTAACTTCTTATACTCTTTAAACTTACATTCTCCAATATCATTTAACTCTTTCAAGAACTCCATTTAAATAGAAAAAATTCAAAGTCAAAAAGTGCAAAACCATTTCTCGGTCGACCTTTTCTCCTCCCTCTGTCTCTTTCTCTCTCCCTCTCTTTTTATGCCTATGACACGATCACTTCTGCTGTGTATCAATGACAGTCGAGGTGTGCTACTACAGACCGACCATCACGATAATCGCTTCGCCTGCGTCATATCCGTAGTGATATCACGCCGTGAGAGGCGCAATCGTTGGTTTACAAGCACCATTTAGTTAAATAAATTTTTCTATCTAAATGGAGCGCGATAAAATATCATGTCCGTTCTGCAAAATAGAAATTTTAAGAAAAAACTATGATCGCCATTATAATTCTAAAAGTCATGAAAAAAACAAGCAAATTTACAATAATGAACTAAATTATTTAAGACAGTGGGCTAGAGAAAATAAAATTGCCGATCACGAAAACATGTTTAATATTGAGAAATTACGTGAATTAAAGAGAAATTTCAAAGTTGAAAAGAAAAATCTCGACCTATTTAATGATGAAAAACTTCATTCAATAGCTGAAAAGTTGGCTATCGGTACTAACGATAAAACCAAGTCTGAAATGATCGAAGAAATTGATAAAACTCTTAAAGTAAAATCCGAAAATATCATTGATGTAGAAGTTTTATCCTCAATACACGGTCTTTTCAAGCAATACATTTTAACAAACTTGAACGACAATTCCATGTCAATTTACAAATATCTTTCAATTATGCGGTCAGAAATTAAAAGTTTAATCGAGAAATTTCAAGAAAATGTTAAAAATATGAAGGGCTATCTCTCTTTGGAATGTGAATACGAACGAACTTTAGTGAATGGTGAACCGCAAACATGTCTAATGTATTTTACTATCAAAGCAGACGAAATCTTTGACGTAAACGACTTTATTACTAAGCAATTTAATAAATTAACACATCGAGAACAAACGAATAATCCAAATAAAGGTTCCGGATGGACATTTAAAAGTTGTAAACAACTAGTTTTGAGCCTTAACAAACACGAAATGATGAATGCAGGATCATACATCGATTTACCAAAGAATATCAAAGATAAAAAAGCTTGTATAAATATAAAAAATAGAGATGATTTTTGCTTTATTTACTCAATAAGATGTGCTATTGAAAAACCAGAAAGAGACTGTGAACGTGTAAAGCAATACGAAAAATTTGTGAATGACGAAATATTTTCAGGTTTTGAGTATCCAATGTCTCTGAAAGATATACAAATATTTGAAAAACGAAGCTACAATTCCAAGTATAAGTATCCAACAATGTCTATCAATGTCTACAGTTTTGATGAAAATATTAACATTGTTCCGTTACAAATTTCTGAAAAATATGACGCTGAAACAAACATTGATTTATTGTATGTTAAACAAGATGATAAATCTCATTATGTTTTGATAACCGATTTAAATAAGCTTGTTTCTTCGCAGTTGTCTAAACATAAAGAAAGAAAATTTTTGTGTAGAAGATGTTTAAGCCATTTTTACAAATCTGGAGATTTAACAGATCACTTAGAAATTTGTAAAAATCATGAAGTTTGTAAGCCAATTATGCCATTTCCAGGTCAAACAACTAAATTTACTAATTATCAAAAGAAATTTAACCATCCGTACGTAATTTATATGGACTTTGAGAGCATATTAGAAAAAATTCCGACATGCAAGAACAATCCACAAAGATCGACTACAACCAAGATTCAGAGGCACATTCCTTATGGTTTTTACTCTATATTTAGTGTCGAATGTGACCAATCGCATGTACAAATCGATATGTTATCGTGCCAAAAATGAAGAAGATTTGAAAAACGTCCCGACAAAATTGTTTGAAGAACTCAATATATTATCGAAATACATAGCGAAAAAATATAATTCTAAGAACATGAAACCTATGAAATTGACAGAAGAAGAAGAAATTTCGTATCAAAATTCAAACGTTTGTCATATCTGTGAATGGTCTGCTTATGATGTTGGGTCAATTCAGTATGGTTTTACTCCTGATAGTTGGAAAGATAAGAGTTATAATAAAGTGAGAGATCATTGTCATTTAACCGGCAAGTTTCGAGGCGCAGCTCATGCATGTTGCAATCTAAATTTGAAATTTCCTCAGAATATTCCCGTTTTCTGCCACAATATGTCAAATTACGATACTCATTTGTACATAAAAGAATTGGCTAAACAATATGGAAATGTTGATTTGATTGCAAACACCGATGAAAAATATATAAATTATTCTGTAAATTCTGGATATGGCTATGAATTCGAAGGTGATAAGCCAAGAAAATTCATCAAGTTTTCGTTTGTAGACACGTTCAGATTCATGGCCTCGTCTATAGAAAAGTTAGCTAAAAATCTAAAGAGAGAAGACTTCAAACATACAAATCATTTTATACAAGATGGACTGAATGAGATAATAGAAAGACAGCCAAATGACGACGACGAGATTTTTAAAATTCTATCTGGAAAAGGAATATTTCCCTATGAATTTATCGACAGTATTGAAAAACTTGATTACACAGAAGAATTGAGAATTCAAGATTTCTATTCACTTTTGACAGATGAGAGCATATCTGAGAAAGATTTTCAACACTACTTAAATGTTTGGAACAAATTAAAAGAGAAAAATCTTGGAAATTACTCTGATTTGTACAATATCCAAGATGTTTTATTGCTTGCTGATATATTCGAAAATTTCAGAAACATTTGCCTTAATTGTTATAAACTCGATCCGGCACACTATCTAACAGCTCCCAGTCTCGCATGGGACGCAATGTTAAAATTAACGAAAATTGAGCTTCAGCTAATTAACGATTATAATATGTATTTGATGATTGAAAAAGGCATTCGCGGGGGCATTTCTCAGTGTATTAAACGATATGTGAAAGCAAATAACAAATATTTAAAAGATTTTGATAAGACAAAGCCCGAAAATTATTTACTCTACGTTGATGCTAATAACCTTTATGGGTATGGTCTTATGCAAAAACTGCCGTATAGTGATATCAAGTGGATGGATCCAAAAACGTATACAAAAGAAGAGTGGAAAGAAACAATTTTAGAACTCACTGGCGACGAAGATTATGGCTATATTCTCGAAGTCGATCTTGGATATCCAACAAATTTACACGAACATCACAAGGATTTACCTCTTGCTCCAGAACATTTTAAAAACAAACTTTGCACAACTCTACTGGATAAAACTGAATACGTTGTTCATTCGAGAAATTTGAAGTTCTATTTGGAACAAGGTATGATTTTGAAACATGTGAATAGAGTTATTGCATTCGATCAGAAGCCTTTTATGAAAGAATACATTGATTTTAACACAAACATGAGAACCAAAGCTACAAGCGACTTTGAAAAGGACTTTTATAAGCTGATGAACAACTCAGTTTTTGGAAAATCTATGGAAAATGTGAGAAACAGATGTGATATTAAGCTTGGAAATGAAGAATTTTCAATGAAACAAGCTAAGAAAACAAATTTCAAATGCTTCAACATCTTTGACGACAACTGTATAGCGAGTCACATGTACAAACAAAAGGTTAAATTTAACAAACCGATTTACATAGGATTTTCAGTTCTCGACCTCTCAAAATTGCTAATGTACGAGTTTTATTACAACAAATTAAAGAAGTTTGATCCAGATTTGAATCTGTGTTACATGGATACAGACAGTTATTTTCTAGAATTGAAACGAGATCCTTTTAAAATTATTAAAGAAAATATAGATGACTTTGATACAAGTGATTATCCAAAAGATCACGAATGTTTCACTACTAAAAATAAGAAGGTAATAGGGAAATTCAAAGATGAGTTAAATAGCGAAGTTTTAGAAGAATTTTGTGGTTTAAGGTCTAAGATGTACTCGTACAAATATCTAGATAAAAACCCAGTTAGGTGTAAAGGAATTAAGAGAAGCGTTGTAAATAAAACAATAAATATCGAAAACTTGAAGAGATGTTTGTTCGAAGATAAAGAAGAATTTAGGGAGATGACAGTAATCAAAAGCTATAAACATGAGTTGTACACTGTTACCATAAACAAGCTGGCACTGAACGCTAAAGATGATAAGAGAATTGTCCTAGAAAATAAGATCGATACAGTACCGTATGGCTATGAAGCAAAATCTGATATATTAGACGAATTAAATAAACTTGGAAACTTTGACATGTAAATGGAAGATGATTTAATTCACTGTCACAAGTGTAAAAAGAAAACGAAAAATATAGATTCAAAAATCGTTCAAACTCAAAATGGATTGTATAGAATTGCTGCAAAATGTTCAAAATGTAAGACAAACAAGAGTAAGTTTATAAAGAATCCAAATCCAAAACCTGTTAAGCAAGAATTGAAGACTAAAGATGAGATAGAGATTGAAGCTCGAGAAATTCATGCACCAGTACGAAAAAAGTTTAAAAAGAGAAAAATTATAACATTAGGAATTGACGATTTATGGGCAGCAGATTTAGTTATAATGTCTAACTATTCAGATCAAAATGATGGATTTAAGTATATGTTAAATGTTATTGATACTTTCTCAAAATATGCTTGGTCAAGAGCTATCAAAAGAAAAAACGGCAAGGATATTTCAAAAGCTTTCGAAGATATAGTAAAAGATGCCATAAGGATCAATCACAAACCTCCTAACCTACTTCATACAGATAAGGGTTTAGAGTTTAAAAATAAAGAATTTACGATGTTTTGAGGAAATACAACATTAAGATTTATCATACTGAAAACGAAGAGAAATCAAGTATTGTAGAGAGATATAACAGAACTCAAAATGAAAGAATGAAGGTTCTTTTTGAGATTAATAAAAACTTTAAATTTATCGATATTCTTCAAAAAATCGTAAACAATTATAACGATACAGTTCACAGCACAATCAAAATGAAACCGAAAGACGTAGATAAGGATGCAGAAAAGGAGTTATTAGAGACCGTTTTCAAGTATGTTCCACCTGAAATTCACACGAAAACTAAATTTAAAGTCAATGATCATGTAAGAATTGTTAGTAAAAAACAAACATTTTCGAACAAATATAAGAACAATTGGTCAAGAGAAATCTTTGTGATTTATCAAATTAATAACACAGATCCTGTAACTTATAGTATAAAAGATTTAAATAATGAAGAAATAACCGGAAAGTTTTATGAATATGAATTGAAGAAGTCAAAACTGTAATATAAATTTTCTATATATAAATGGCGCATCAAAAGAAATGTACAAAGTGCAAAGAATTTAAAGATTTAAATGAATTTTATAAAGATAAAAATAGGAAAGATGGAATGCATTATAATTGCAAAGATTGTGAAAGGGAATATCATAAAGAATTATATGATAAAATAGAAAAATTAACTTTGGAAGATAAAGAATGTCTTAAATGTAAAGAAACTAAAAAAATTTCAGAGTTTAATAGTGATCACTATAGTAGAGATAAGAAAGACTCATATTGTAAAGATTGTGTAAAGAAGAATCTTCATAGATTATATTATGAAGATACTCAATGTGAATGTGGAAGAACTATAAAATGGTTAAATAATTATCAAAAACATTTACAAACAAAATATCATAAGTTAAGAGTTTAACATTTTCATCGTGTAATAATTTTTTCTATATAAATGGAGTCTCAAAAGAAATGTACAAAGTGTCAAGAAGAGAATAGAAAAGACTGTTATTGTAAGGAATTATATGATAAAATGAACAAATTAACTTTAGAAGAGAAAAAGTGTTACTTTTGTAAAGAAATTAAAAATATTTCTGAATTTAATAACTGGCAGTATAGTAAAGATAGAAAAGATGCTTTTTGCAAAGATTGTGCTAAAAAAATTTTCAGCGAAAGTTATAAAAACGAAATGCCTTGTGAATATGAAAAAAAGATTTTACAATGGTTACCTAGTTATGCTAAACATTTACAAACAAAATATCATAATTCGAGAGTTTAACATTTTCATCGTGTAATTTAGATATTCTATAAATCAGTCGAGATTCTGCCATATTTGTAGTAAAATGATTTCCGTTGTATAAAATATTCAAAGATTCTTTCATTTGGTTATACAGATTGATAGAATTTGGTTCATCATCAATGAACAAAATCTCTAATTCAGGATAATTTATTTTTAGATGTTTTAATCGGTTTGGTATTTCTCGTTTCTGAGCTCTGATAACGTAATAAGGATATTCCCACATGTGATTCTTCTTAATTAACACAAAAACATGGTGTTTTTTCTTATCAAAATCTTTACATACCATATCTCTCTTCATTAATTCCATTCGCAATTCTTGATTCTCTATTTTCAATGATTTCATTTCATCTTTAATTTGCAAGTGTTTAACTTCGTCCTCTAAATATTTAATCTTGTTTTCAAGTTTGTACTCGCCATATTTTCTAATACTCGGTAAAACTTCTTCTAAAACCCAATTTTGAAACGTTTCTGCAATCTTCATTTTAGATTTCAGTATTAAAGAATATATGCCTGGTTCATTGATGAAAATAGTGTCTGGATGTAATTTTTGTAAGAGTCGCGATTCGATACCCTTGTCAGAATCTATGTTTTCAAAGCTTTTTTTGTATTTTTCTTTAACATGATCTATGATAGCTTGTCTCGTATTTTTAAATTCCAATATTTCTGCAACATCTTTAGCCTTAAACCAAAATTCATTATTTTCGTCAACAATTGTAAAGATATGTTTGCTTTTAAATCTAAGTTGATTATTGAGTAGGTCTACAACTGACTCCATTTAGATAGAAAAGAAATTTAACTAGTAATTTTTATTTCAGTATAAAGTCCAGATTCATTGATAAAAACAGGGTCAGGATGAAGATTGTTAAGGGGCCATTCGAATAGCCCCTTGTTTTTTAAGTAAAAATATTGAATTTTGTCATCATCATCAACTCATTTTTATTCCTTTTTCAATCTTAAATATATTGTTGTTTTACTCTCATTATTTAATAGATTTCCTTCAGAGTCTTGAATAGTCAGAACGATTTTTTTAATTCTTTTAATATTTTTTCTAATTGGAATATAATCGATTTCATTTGGTTTTTCACTGATTTTTGATCCATAAGCAACATTTGGGAAAAAAGTGTACAAAATTTCAGATTCTTTGTGAAGATGTTCGGTATGATTTTCAAAACTAGGTTCAACGAGATTACAATGTACTTCAATTACATCGAACGGTCTAAATTTTGGCGTTTTATTTCCTAAATATACCTGATTTGGCTCAATAGTTTCTTGAACAAACCCTAATAAATCTACAATAATTGCTGAAAACATTATTCTTACTGGTGATTTTATTTGAATTTTATTAGAGAGATAATTTTTTTGCATTTCAAACTTGTTTTCGTCAAAGTTTAAAGATTTATCTGGTTGTTTGAATGTTTTCAGATAATTTTTAAGGGAATTTTTTATTTGATCGAAAGTATAATATCCTTTGTTTAAACCATAGTATTTTGTTATGTTCTTCTCACTAAATCCTATGCAATAAGGAGAACTTTCACTAATATTTATTACAAAATTGTCAGAATAAAAACCGCTTAAACCGATAAAATAATTTGATTCTTCCTCTAAGTGTATAGGATGTTCCAAGTTTAAAACTAATTTAGAGCTTTCTGAAGTCAACTTGAACAGCTTCATTTTAGTTATTTAAATGGAGAAATTTTTAAAGCAAAAAGATCAGATAAAACTTCAAACGTTTGAAGAAAATAAGAAAGATCAACCAATCAGATTGTTAATTGTTGGTTCAAGTGGATGTGGAAAAACAACTTTATTATTGAATTTTATCTACAATAGGTTGATTCCTTATTCCAATTTGTATGTTTTTAGTAAATCTTTAGAACAAGACGCCTATAAAAAATTACAAGAAAGATTTGAAAATATTGAGAAAAACTTAAACAAAAAAATATCACATTTTTATAATGCTTCTGAGGACATAGTTCCGTTAAGCGAATGTAAACCCAATTCGTTAATCGTTTTTGATGATTGTATTTTGGAAAATCAGGACGTTATTAAGGAATATTTCGTAATGTCTCGTCACAAAAATATCTCTTGTATCTATCTTTCCCAATGCTTTTCAAAGGTTGATAAACAAGTTATAAGAAATAACCTGAATATGTTGTGTATTTTTAAGCAAGACGATCACTATTCGAGAAAGATTTACAACAATTATGTGGGATCTGATATGAGTTTTAACCACTTTATTGAGTTATGTGATAAAATTTGGAAAGAAGACTACGGATTTTTAACTATTAATCTAACTTTGAAGCCTAAAAGTGGTAAATATTTGAATAAATTTTCCAATATAAACGTGTGATAATCTAGTTGTTTTCATGTTTTTACGTTCACGTTTACGTTTCGTGTTCTCGTTTTTACGTTCCACGTTCACGTTCATGTTTCACGTTCATGTTTCACGTTCGTGTTTACGTTTCACGTTCGTGTTTCACGTTTCGTGTTCACGTTTCCACGTTCCACGTTCACGTTTTACGTTCCGTGTTCACGTTTCGTGTTTACGTTTCCACGTTCCACGTTTACGTTTCAAAATTTTCCTAAATAAATGGCGAACGTAACTTCTGAAGAAGCAAAAAAACTTGATCAAATAGAAAAGAAATTAATCAAAGAATTTAAAGAACAGATTCGAATTGATGAAGAAGAACAAGAACTTATTCAAAAAATTAATCAACCTGTAACTTCTGCAATAAAAAATGTTGAGGGCAAAATTGAAAATGTTTTAAGCGATAATCAAAACTTGATGAATTTGGTTCCAGTTGTACGACAATTTGCTGATATTTCGATACCAGAATCTGAGTTTGAATTGCCAAAATTACAATCTTCAACACCATTTAGACCTCGAATCATTGAAGACTCTACCATAGTTGAACCAATAAGTCCTGGAACAACGGATATAATAATTGGTGAAATTGGTAAAAAATTTCTTCCTAGAGCAAAGGATGATAAATTTGGTTTGTATTGGGACAGAAAAAAGAAAAGTTTTATGATTGGAAATTTGCCCGTGAATTTTGAGCATAATGATATCATTATTAATGAAAAAACATATGAAGGAACTCAAGGTTTATGGAGATTATTAACAGGCACTGATGTTCCAAAAGACGGTTTATATTCTGAAGAAGACTTGAAAAAGTATACTGAAATTTTATGGAAATCTGATTCAATTTACAAAAATAATGATCCATCAACTAAGAAACCAAAGTCAAGTAAAGGTAAAAAATATCTCAATTTGATTAAACCAATTTGGGAAAAAAGAATCGAAGGATCAGGTGTGAGAAAATACAGTGATAATAAGATTGAATACAGATATATCGACGATTTGACAAAACTCGATGGAATTATTAATTATATTTATGCTCAAGAAAAGGCTGGAAACAACAATTTTTTGAACGAAAAGAAAGCGATTAAAGATTTTATTTCGAACAAACTTGATGAAATGATTGAAAAACCTGATGGAATTAAATATTTAAAACGAGTTTTGCCGGCAATAAGTTCATCTATGATTGAGGGTAGTGGACTTTTGAATGATTTTATCAACAATTTACCTTTTGAATTACACGTACCAACTTATCAGTATCTGGGGCCTGGCACAAAACTCGAAAAAAAGACTAAAAAGAGGAGATACTGGTATAAATAAATTAGATCAAGCTGCTATGGAACACGATATTTTTTATGCAAAACATAGAGACACAAATTCCAGACATATCGCAGATAAAGTTTTGCAAGATAAGGCAATGGATAGATTTTTATCAAAAGATGCTAGTTTAAGTGAAAGATTTGTTGCGCTTCCAACAGCTGGAGCAATGTTTTTGAAGAGAAAACTAGGAATGGGAATCGAAGAGAACTTGAAATTTTAACTATATAAATGGAGGTGAATGTAAATTTCAGCAAAAATCAGAAAGAAAAAATAAAATCCGCTTTTAAGAAGAAAATACCCGTTAGTATTCAATTTAAAATAGATCAACTAAAAAATGGCGAAGATAAGATATTTTTAACAAATAGACAATACAATAAACTCGAAAAACATAAGAAAAACAATAAAGGAACCAGAATAGAATTTTCTTATAATCAGTTGAAAGAACTTAAAAATGGTGGACTTTTGAAAGATTTATTAGATTTTGGAGAAAATATTCCAGTTGTTAAAAATGTTGTTCCTTATGTTCGTAAAGCTGCTCCAATCGTTAAAAAAGATGTGATTCCTATTGTTCGAAACATTTTAAATTGGTTAGATAAAGAGTTGGAAGATGTTACAGGATCTGGATTAGATGAAAAAACTTTGAATTACGTGAAATCAAACATTGAAAAAAAAATTTAAACCTTTAACATTCGGGGAATTGGAAGAAATCTGCAAAAATATTAAACATTTTAGAGGAATCTTCATGAGAGATACATTACCTGAAAAAGTTAAGAAATTTGAATGTGGAATTGTGAATTTAGACTCGATTATGGGAAGTGGAACGCATTGGATTTGTTATTATAAAAATGATAAGAATGCATGTTATTTTGATTCGTATGGAAGAATTGAGGACAAACCACCTATAGAATTGATTAAATATTTGAAAAAATCAAGCGTCTACTACAATGATTCTCAGATTCAAGACTATAAAGATCCCCCAATTTGTGGTCATTTATGTGTTTTTGTTTTGAATGAACTGAGTAATGGTAAAGATTTTAAAGAAGTTGTTAACAAATTATTGCTTAATAAATATGGATTCACAAAATATTTTTGACGTATTTGGAACACAAATTATTCAAAATGTAGATAATAGTTTCAATTTTGATAGTTTGAGAAATGAGTTTGATAACAAGTTAGAAAATGTATTACAAAACCTTCCAGATTCAGATATGTTTGCTGTCGAGATTGAAGATTTTAAAGCAGAATATGATAACAAACTTGCAAATTTCATGAGTTCAAATGAAGTTGCTGATAAAATAAAAACATTGGAAAAAGAAGTTGATGATGGTGTAAAAAAATTATTTACCAATTTAATGTCTCACATCGAAAAAGCTGATGAAATTACTGAAGCGATCAAAGTTGAAAAGAATTATGTTAGTTTGGCTAATAAGAAAAGAATTGTCGGTGTTCGACCTGGTATTGACAAACATGATGTTGTTGTTAAAGAACAAATTTTAAAACCTCTAAAATTATCAGAAAACATCGATATTGTTGATTTACATGATCCGAATGTTAAAAATGCCTTAGATTTTAAAGGAAAAAGAATTAGCGGTGTTAGTAAAGGAATTAATCCATTTGATGTTGTTGTAATGATTCAATTAGAAGATCCTATTAAAATGTTTAATGAACTAAAACAAAATTATGAGAATCATAAACAGCATGTTAAAGATTTTACAACAGAAGTCTATGAAAAACTTGATGAAAGAAGTAAAAGATCTATAGAAAATTGTGATGAAAAATTTACAAATTTTGAGGAAAATTTCAATCTATATAAAGGCGATCTTTATGGAAAAATAACAAACTTTTTGGAAGATTTCGCTAAATTTCAAGAGGGTTTTAATGAAACCGATAGAAAAAATGTTGAAGTTTTTAAAAGAGTAGTTACTAATCAATCTTTACTTCATGATAAATTAATTAAACTAGAAGAAAACTTTGGCGAAATTAATGAAAAAGTTATAAAAAATAAGCAGTCTTTTGATAAGTTTAGTTTAGATGCCACAAAAACTTTTGAGAATATTGATCATAAACTCGTTGAATACAACGATTTATATCTCGATAAAGTAAATAAACTAGAAGAAAACTTTAATAAATTTAAAGAAGATGTCGATAAAACTTTTGAAAACATCGACAACAGATTTAATGGAGTAGGTGGTTACGATGACTAATTTTCCTTATATAAATGGCGCTCATATATTGTGTGAGATGTAAAGAGAAAACTGCCACAAACGATATAAAATACTATGCAAATATCAATGGAGTTAAGAGAATTTCTGGAAAATGTGCTGAATGTAACGCAAAAAAGAGCCAATTTATAAAAACTTGATTTTGAAATTTTTTCTTAATAAATAGAGATGGCGGGACATTACAGTGCTTTCGATCTTTTTATAATGCAACACGAAAGAGATTTGAAAAAAGAACATTGGGATGACATTTCTCAAAAATATGAATTATCCGAAGATATGATGAGATTATACGTAAACAAATTGAATTGGTATAACATTGCAAAATATCAAACTTTATCATCAGAGTTCATTCAAGAAAATATACATTATCAATTAAAAGATCATATGTCTGTTCTTTGTCTCTATCAACACTTGAGTATAAAGTTTTTGGATGAAAATAAAGATACAGTTGATTGGAACAATATTATAGATAGCGGTTACTATCCTGTGCAAATTTTATTGAAATATGTGACCGAGATCGCAAAATTTAAGGAAGAGAATCCTGAATATGACGAAGTAGATCATTAAAAATGACTCTAATCTTTTTAATTATTTTACTAAAATTTATATCTTTTCTTATAAAAACGTACATTAGATCGATGAAAAAATGATACATGATGTTTAAAATTTCTAAATTTTCTCTTATTAAATGGCGGACTACAGAAAATATGCTAGTGATATTGAAAGGGCGGAGTTTAAAAATTTCTATCCAATTAGTAAACAACATTTGAATGAACCGAATAAAAGAACTGAGTTTAATATTGATTTTGGAGATAACTTTTGCTCGTCTAACTTCCAGTTTTATATTTCTGGAACTTTAACAAAACAAGATGGTCAAGCATATCTTGGAACTGATAATGTTAGATTAATCGATAATTTTATACCGTTTTTATTTTCTAAGATTGAAGTAAGAAAACACAATAAATTGATAGAAGAAGTCGAAAACTGTGGCCAATTAAGCACAATTAAAGGAACTATTTCGTATTCAAAAAGTGATGTTATTTCTCAAACTTCTAATGGCTTTGAATCAGATTTTAAATTTGGTGTTTTTGAAGCAGCTGGAAATTTATCTCATTTTGGATTAGGATTTTTTGAAAATGTTACTATTCCGATCTATAAAGGAGGATTTTATCTAAGTTTTATAAGAGCAGAAGACGATGATGTGATTCTGAAGACTGCAACTGGAAATGTTATGCCTGTTGATGGAAAAATAACAATTACAGATTTTTTTATTAGAGTTCCAATGATTGATTATAAAATCACGAGTAAAATAAGGTTGATTGATGAAATTACAAAAAGTCAAAACATTATGTTTAATTTTCTAGATTGGCAATGTATTGAACAAAAAGGTATTTCCGGAACAACTTATTCGTTCGATATTACAAACATTTATAGAAATATCTTCAATCCCAAGTTCGTTATTATAGGTTTTCAAACAGGTAGACAGAATAATCAAGAAAAAAATCCTTCAAAGTTTGATAGTTTGGATGTAAAAAATATCAGAGTAAAATTGAACGGTTCTTATTATCCAGATGAATTACAAAATTTAAACATTTCAGGAGGTCTTTTCAGAATCATGTATCAGATGTATCAAGATTTTAAGAAAGTTTACTGTAATAATAAGGAAATGTATTACAATCCTAAAGAATTTTTAGCGAATAGACCTATTTATGTCATTGATACAACAAAGAGTTTGACAAATATTTCTGGTTCAAAGAACGATATAATTATCAATATGGATTTTCAAAAAGCTGTTACAAACTCGACATGTTATGTGGTTGTGGTTTCTGAGAAATTTTTAGCCTATGATGTGATTAAGAACGATATTAGAGAAATTCAGTAAAAATCGCGTTATTCGTCGGATAGTTTTAAAACTTTACAGAATTGTTAAAGACATTGATAAAAGTTTACATTTTAAATTGCATTAAAAAATTTTGAAAAATAGGGATGATATTAGGAAAAAAACTATTTCAAGGTCATGGACCGGAAGTGGTGATTTTAAAAAATACTTTAATATTTACTGATCCTATATACCAAATTTCATCAAAAAAGCTCCAATAGTTCTCGAGATATAAGAGTTTAAAGATAAGGGATGATTGGGGTAGATTTTGAAAATTTTGTTATTTTCATGAAATTTTAAGTTGAACTCGCTTGTTTTTGAAGTTTCAGATTTTTCCGATAAAATTTTTTATTTTTCTTTGAATATTAAGAAATAGGGGATGATTTCACCCTTATGGATAAGTTAAGTCGAAAGAGTTAAGTATTTACTATATGTGTACCAAATTTCATTAAAATCGGTTGAGTGGTTTTTTAACAACAAGGTTTGAAATAAATATTGATATTCACTTATTTAATATACATTGGAAACTATAACAGTTCTAATATCGATTGTAACCATCGATTTTTATTATCGATAAAACTTCGATATTCATAATCGTTTATCGCACGGAAAAAATTTTCATCATGGGCGTTGGCCACGTATAGTCAGTCATGCTTGATCCTCCTCTATTTTAACGAAATTTAACAAGATATATCATCAATTAGAAGATTCTAATGTATTTGCAAGTTGAAGAAAGAAGATATAGACTTTATATGAAGTAAGAAGATTGTGTGATGTTCTGTGTTTCTTGTTAAAAGTGAAGTGAAGTGTTCCACTGGGCGTTGCCATTCATAGTGTTATTATATTTTATAAGTTACTTTTATATTTGGGACTCGAAGAAAGACGTTACAAGAAGATTGTGAATTTGTGTAGACATTCTAAACTGTGATAAAACATTGTGTGAAAATAGTGATGTAAAGTGTTCATTTGTAATACAGAATTAAGTGTTTTTACAGTGATTTCATTGTCTCACACGGCGTGAGAAAAGCAAGGTCATTGTTTGGTGTCACTACTGTCCTTGTACCACACACGGCGTGTGCAAAGCAAGGTCAAGCGTTAGTGACACAAACGCCTCTCACATGTTTCAATAAAATGAGATTCGAGGTCAAGCGTTAGTGGTACAAACGCTCACAGCAGACGTCACAAATCTACAGTTGATTGAAATAAAATATATGATACCTTTCTTCTTCTCCCATTCCCAATTTCTTAGAAGTTAAGTAGATATCGCAAAAACACGCACACTAACAACACTCATTTTGTATGTCTTTCATTATATCGTATTGAATTGCTGAATGACAAACGTTTCTCTTTTCTTCGTCAGAATCACACACACACAATATATCTGTTTCGTAAATGTTTTTTCCATATAATTTATCCCAATCTACAACAAAAGCGTGATCTCTTATAAATTCCTTTGATAAATCTTGTTGTTTACAAAGACTTGTTAAAAAACTAGCTGTATGCATATTTCTTGTCCAGTATGGATATTGTCTTCTCAACATTTCAACAAATAAGCAATGAAATTTAGCATAAAAGCGATGAAAAATGTCAGATTGTTGGTGTTTTAGTTTATTTTGTAAAAATCGGAATATTTTTCTTATTTTTCTATTATTTAATTTAAAATCTCCTATTACATTTAACATATTTATACTATCTAAGTTGTCTGTAATAAATTGCATTGAACACTTTTTAGTACTTAAAAGTTCTCTGAATTCGTTTTCATTTAAGGATTCGTTTTCACTTAAGGAAAATATCAACATTTGTTTAACATATTTAGGTAATTCAAAGAAGTCTTTATAACTATTTCCTGTGGTAAGTTCTTTAAATGCTAGAAACTGAAGTGATTTTGGAGAGTTCATGTTGTTTGATGACTATTTAGTAGAATAGATTTTTTATTTAAGAAAAATAATTTGCTAAATTCATATTATTCTCTTTCATTCCTTCTAAAACTTCAAAAATATACTCTTTCGCTGATGAAAAATCTCGATTTCTTCCGGAATAATCTTTGTAATCATAGACAAAATATCCTAAATAGTTGTACAATAGAATGAAATTATTTCTATTTATCTCTGTTGTAGAAATGTAAACACAAACATTTGCGCTGAAAAATTTATATCTGGGCAGACTTAGTTCCATAATCTCCATTTAAACAAAAAATCTTTCTGTTTAAATGGAAGAGTATAATGACAACTGTTACAAGTGTTCTAATAGAGGAGAAATTATCGATAAAAGATATTTAGTTTGTAGAGGTTGTAATTTAATTTTGTTAGAAAGACCTAAACCTAAGAAATTTCGAAATAAATTAACACATTTGAATAACCTGCTTACAAAATTGCAATATGGAGACAAGAAGCAAACAAAATTTGTTACAGAATTTAGAAAACAGAATAACAATTTTTACTTATCTCTTGGAACCATTGACAAAATTATTTTCCTTTTCAAAGAATACATTAGGTTTGTAGGTATCGATACACACGTTTATTATGAAAAGATATTACCTGTATTTTTTCATTATCTGGATGTTGAATTTGTTTATGATTTTGAACCAGAAATCCTCGATGATTTTATAGTACATTTGGAGAAATTAAACGAAGAACCTCTTGAAAAGAATGCGGTTTTACTCACATTCTCCCCGACTTCTCGAGTGAAGGTTAGCGAATTTCATTTTTTCCGTCTTTAAATTTTTTCTATTTAAATGGAGTTCTTGAAAGAGTTAAATGATATTGGAGAATGTAAGTTTAAAGAGTATAAGAAGTTAAATGAATTGGAAGAAAATAAGAAATACAAAATTTTGAATTTGGAGAAAATGAAAGATAAATTCGGGTTTACAATAATTGCCGAGTTGGAAGATTGTAAAGTACACTTGCCGAACAGATTTTTGACTGTTTTGGATGAGAAAAAGATTAAAGAATTAAACAAAAATGAAAATTACACTTGATTGTTACTGGAAAGAAGACTATAAAAGATAAAGAAATTATAACAATTAACTTTGTAGAATAAAGTCTTAACTCTAAAACTTGCAGTCCCTCCCCACGTCATAGTACTGTTTTGATAACCATAGTTGGTGTCTTTCTTCATAGGAATCACATGGAATATTATCTACAGTAATACCTTTTGTTTCACACAAAATGTGGCTATATTCTATAAGAAAAATTCTATAATGCTCTTTAATGAATTGTGTTGATAAATCTTGATACTCACAAAAATTCCTAAGAAATTCATCAATTAAGTCTTGATTATCTTGAAAGGACGTATAATATGGGAAAAATGTCATAAAAAAACGATGAAAACTCTCTGTTTGTTTATTTTTTACTTTCTTTTCAATATCTTTCGTAATTATATTAAATATGTAATCCCTTATTTTTTTCGTTTTTTGTGTGTACACGTGTGCAGTTTTCGTTCTTTCTGCAAAAGACTCTACAAGTTCTTTTAATTCTGTTTCATTTAAAGACGGTATCAACTGTTCTTTAAAATGTTTTGGTAATTCGTTGAACTCGTTAAAATTGTCTTTCTTTGTAAGTTTTTGAAATGCTAGAAACTGAAGAGAGCTTGGTGAGTTCATGTTGTTTATTTAGTAGAAAAGTTTTTTATTAAAGTATGTTTTTAGTAAAAATGTTTTAAATTGATTAAATTTTATTAAGATAAATCCTTTATTCGTAGCAGATTTGACAACATTTTACAAAGCACAACTTAAGAAAGTAGAAGCTCAGATTTGGTTAATTTTTCATTCCACAGAGTAATGTACCGATCGCTTTTGGAGACGAACGACTGTAGATTCGGTTAATTTTTCATTGAGATTTGCTGTGTTATTTCTCAGCTTCCTTTATGGTACATTGAACAGTATTTTACATTGCTTTTCGGTTGGCTCCGAAAGTGCGCCAGGAACCCCATATTACTATCTACTTATATATATATATATATATATATATATATATATATATATATATATATATATATATATATATATATATATATATTTCTTGTATTGGCATGTATGTGACTGAATTCCTCCTAAACGGCTGGACCGATTTTGTGTGTGTCTTGAAGGGGATTCGAGAATGGTTCGGATTCACAATTTGTTCCAATTAATTATAGTTTTTGTAATTAATTTTTTAACTATAAATTGTAGTCGATATTGGAGTGTTGTATATTGGATCCAACAGACTGCGCTACGACACGTAATACAAAGTGAACTGATACTTAACAGCTGATAAGACTTTCAGCTGATGTTCATCAAAGGGGCAGAAAAATTTGTTTACATTTAAAATTTATAAAATTGTTATTGTAAAGTGCTTGATTAGTAGTGTAATGTAGGTTGCATAGAAGACGTTATTGCCTAATTTTAAATTGTGATTACACCAATGATCAATAAACTATCTAATCCAATGAAAATACTAATAAACGCTATTATGAAAAAACCTCATTGTACAAATCCGTGAATGTTTGCACATGAGGTAATCGAATTTGGTTAGATCGAAGGTAAATGAAAAGAGACGAGAAAAGACGCTATTTGATCGAAATTGGTTTTGATTGATACATTTTCTTGAAGGCACACTCCTCAATAATACTAGAAATACCATAGACAGAAAATTAATTATAACAGATCGAATTTGATTCTTTATAACCTAATTAGTTTATCGGGATTCATCCATATAAATTAATTGTTCTGAATAACTTATCAACACCTAGCAAAAACTACGAAAGGTAGAGCCAGGAAATATGGTACATACCTTCATAATGGACCCAAGAGGCTCACGAAGGAACGACTATCAATTATCTTAGCCATGTTTATAATGTGATAGAAGAAGAATACCTGAATATAGTGTACTGTTTTTCAACGGGAAATTGCATGCGAAACCACGGTCACCTGCTAGTATATAGAAATTTGATCGATAAAATGCAATGAATTTTTTTACATATGATGGAAGAGATTTTACATGTGGTTGCAACTGATCATCAACAAAAGACGATATCCTTTCAGTCAGTGACCAGTAACTAGATATAATGGGTCTCCCAGGGGGATTTTGGATACTCATGAATTTTGGGGAGTGTATAAAAAATGGAGGTGCGAGGTTTTAATGGTGAAAGCAATGCTATGTTGTTTGAAGATAAATCTTGTTCTGACCATTTCCCTCCAAATATTCTTTGATTTTATCATTAAATTTAACGGTTGGGTCTTCATCTACAGTTTGATATGTAACTTGATCTGACAATTGATTTTGTGCTTCTTTAATATAATCTTCTAAATTTTGAATAACAATTTTGTTCCCTTTATCGGCAGGTAGAATGATGATGTCTGTGTTATTTTTTAATTACATTATTGCTTTAAACTGGTGTGGACTGAGGTTTCCTTTGTATTTAGTGACTTTTTAAACTTAGGGTGGGATAAATTAAACAGGACTAGGTTGATGAACAGTTCAACAGGGTGATCCGGAGGTAGAGGAGGTGGTTCCCAATGTTTCTTGCTGTTTACTGAAGAATTATTTCATTCTTACATATCTAGCAAATGCTAGAGCATCATTCAATAAATTAATTTGATTAAACTGAGGGCTCGGACAAAAAGTAAGGCCCTTTGAAAGAACTTCCAATTCTGCCTTTTTTTGAGCATAACTTGAAAGGTTTACAATTAAGTGAGATTTTTGTACATTCGCTTGCTGCTCATCGTTGAAATTAGATGACTTAATTTGTGGTTGTTAGTAGTTAAAAGATTCCGATTCAGATTGTGACATATATTTCCATTTTGTTGGTATTTCATTACCTATTTCTATGTTTTCTTTACAGATACGTAAAAGTTTACATTTGAGTTTTTCTGTTTTGTTTATCATAAAACTGTGTAGTTATTTTATTATGTTATTTATATCAGTTTTAAGTTCTTCACTATTGTAAAGAGAAAATAATAAATCATAGATATTCTTCAATGAATTACCGTGTTCTTTAGCTAAGTTTTCTTATGAAATAAGTACTAGATTTGACAGGTCAAAGCTAGTTTTTACTGCAAGAATTTCAACATCTTCATGCATAGATGGTGGTAGTCCAGAGAAAGGAAACTTCGGACTTAATCCACGAGGTGTCAAACCAAAAGACAACAGTACATTAAGAAACATAAAGTGACAATTTATGTTAACAATTTTAAAAGAGTGGTATTTAAATTGTTTCATCAAATGCTTTCTGCTAGGCTGTGAAACCATTTTAAGGAAAAAGGAAAAAATAAAGAGAACCAAAATATAAAGAGTATAAAGAATAGTTACCAGCAGGCTTTTGTTGGTCGATTTTCGTATCTGCCAAATGGCTTACTTACTCGCTGTGTAAGTGTGTGTGTGTGTGTGTGTGTGTGTGTGTGTGTGTGTGTGTGTGTGTGTATTTTATCACTGTGTTGAATAGAAGAAAACAAATAAACATTTTTCATTTCTATTATTTGGGGGATTTAATACCCCCGTCTTCAGGAAGTTATAAATAAACATTAATATAAAACTATAACACGTAAACAAGAATTAAGAAAACATAAATGTAAACACAGTGCATCACATTTAATAAAGTCCAGCTGACGTGAAATTTTTCTAATTCAATCTTGTTGGAACAGTTGATTTTTACAAAGGATGGAATTTAAGGATGAAATTTATGACAAATTTTGAATGTATTAAAATTATTTAAAAAGTTATCTTAAATTTAGACCAAATGGATTTTTTGTATTTAACATAATTTGATGTGCTTGCTCTATGTGCTTTAATTTTAATCTGTTGTAGTTTTCATCAGGGCATTGTGGTAGTTGGTGTATTCCTTTTAATTTAAAACACTCTTCAATTTTGTCTTGTTTATGTTGTAGACAATGTCTTGCCAATGGTTTATCTTCATCTTTATGGAAAATGTCAAACCTATGCCCTGTCATGCGGATTCTTAAATGGTTCGATGTTTGGCCAATATATTGTTTGGAGCAATACTTACAATTAATTTGGTATATTACATTTTTTGAATTACAGTCAATTTTGCCAATTAGAGGATAGGTCCTTCCAGTACTACTGTTATTGAATTCTCTTGAAGAACTCATAATTTTACATGTTCCACATCGTGGTTTTTTACGTGGAACTAGTGTGTTAACAAGCTTGTTTTTCAAAGTTGGAGGTCTTCTAAAAATTACTCGAGGTGCTTTTGAAATAAAATTTGAATTTTTAGGGGAACTTTGAAGTAAATTATAGTTTAGTAATCGGGCAAGGATTAAAGCATAACGTCATTTTGGGTTGATTTCATTATCATATACATTAAAAAGATTTTATTCTATAATCGATTATTTCGTACTATTATCTTCCATTTTAAAAATTGTTCTAGACAAAAATGTAAAGTGCAATAGGTAAACATTAAAAATTGTAAGCGATAGAATTTGCCAATTTTATTACTACAACTTGTCGTATGTTTTACTACTGACAGAAAGTACGTTAAGAGACAAATTCACCACTTCCAAGCTCTTTATAAGGTTACCTGTAGATGAGTTTACGTTTCCTCCGGTTGGTTTTTAATTCAACCGGAAAAATATGTTCTGGGAAAACAAGGCCAACCACTAAAATACAGAAAAAATAATAGAACCTTAAACACAGGTCTCATTGGAGGTTCAATCACGTAATGGGGCGTTTGCTATTGGCTACATTTTATGTTTTGTACATCCGTAATATATCAGCAAACATCTACTTTCTGAAAAAAATAAATTCAAGAAAAATATATTTTAAAAATAACAAAGATCCCAATAAAAACATACAGAAACAATAGGAATTAGAAAAAAAAGGTATTTCCTTGTTTATAAAAGTAATTGATGCGGCTACAAATAACTAGTAACACAATGATATAATAAATAGTTTACAATATAACATTATTTTAACATACACTCGCTTTTTCAATTTTTATTTTAAATTTATTACAATTTGTAGTCTCTATTATTATCAAGCAGGTGCTTAAGCAATTTCGAAACAAATCGTAATTTAATTTTGTAATACGTCATTACAAGACTAGGAATTTCAAAATGTTATTATTTCTTAGTCTCTATTTGTATAATCCTTCAACACCAGGATAACTTCCATCTCATAAAATGAATTTAGGTTATAAACACTGAGGTCATGATCGATAGGCTAAGTGAGTTTTTTCGTATCAATAATCTTAAAAAATAATTTTGGTGTTTAATTGACGATATGATTCTAATAAGGTAAGGGATTCCCGAACACTAATCCATAGTTCAAAATACTTTGAAAAACTGAAAAATATCCTAATCTTAATATCTCCTCAGTACAATAATCCATAAGAAATATGTTACCCTTGATATATTTATTATTCCTAAAATTATTATTGGGAATTTTTTAATTACATCAATTGTTTCTAAGTAAACCAATTATTTACTATTATTACTACTAAAAATGTTAAACATTCATAATTGTATTCAAGCTTACAGAGGTTTAATATTCATAATAGAAATATAATAATACAACGTTAATATGTTTTTAGTAACCGACAGACGTTTAAAGTCAACTATACATTTATTGATTTTTAAATTTCATTTTCAAATTTAAAAGATGATTGCCACTCATAACTTGTATTTTAATGTATTATTATTTTCCATATACATATAAACAATTTTATTAATGATACTGATTAACTGTGTAATTTTAACAGCGTCATTTATATATAGTACTAAACGATTCTAGGTTAAAAAATATTTTATATTACTAACTCCACATTACAAGGGTTTTATATTTAGCGTAATGAATATTCAACTAAATCTATTTTAATTATTTTATTTGCCACACACGTGTTTCAGTAATTAACCATCATTATTATTCATTAACCTCTAAGTAAATAATAAAACATTATTTTAAATTTGTTCCACTTCTTAAAAAAATTTTTATTCTAAGAAATAATTAATAAATTTAAGTAAAAGATGGTGACTAATATGTGTAGGCATAGGTAATATCGAAAATTTAATTAAACCGTTTGTAGTAATCACTGCAATGGTGACCGGAAGTGTTACAGTAGAAGACCTTTCATATTTTCATAAATTAATACCTTAGTATATTAAGGCCTGAAGTAAAGGATACATTTCAAACATCCAATCTGAAAATTCTATTTCCTATCGTTATCTTTGGAAAATGTATGAATACCTGATATTTGTATATTTGCCCCACTAAATAAACAGTGTTCTAATATTATACACATATCTTGATTGACATTTGTAAAAATGACCCTGCTTTATTCTATTAATTGTCTTGTAACTATTCAATAAAGGGCATTTTATTTCAAATAGAAATAAAACAGTATTATACCAGGAGCCGGGAGCCAATTTTCTTTGCGTAATTATATAATCAGCCTGAAGGACTTTCCTAAGAAAAAAGTGATTGACAGCCGTACTATTTTGGTACAGGTTGAAATGGAAAGTGTCAAAAATATAAAATGATACATTTTCCTCTGCTCAGATTTAACCATATTTGTATTTTATTTACGCTATAAAAATAAGATTTTTAATTAGAATAAGCTTTAAAGCATATTTAAACTCACCTTTACGTTCAAACGGCTTTTTAATCAAAGCACCTTATTTCTAATCAAACTATACAGGTGGATTTAAATAGACCAAAAATTATATCCAGAACGTGTTTTAATGCAATTCTGATTTTTCCCAAACATATTTGTTGTATTTTGATGTTTTTATATTTACACTCCATAGATTTATTTAAAAGCGCCTTAAACATTTAAGATCATGGTGTAAAGATCTGGATTATCTCTCCTCCTGAGAATATATTAAACTGCAACTTAAGCCGTACAATTAGTATATTTCTCTAGTAACAATAAATAATAAATCGTTACCATGAAAACACAATTTCAAACATAATACTTTAAAAAAATGTTCAGTGCAGTGGTATTCTGAGTGATTTTACTTCATGTTGAAAGGGACAAAGTTAGCAGAGTTAACAGTCAGCATTCTTCCGAACTATGAGCCCAACACCACGGCTGAGCCTGTTTATTTGACTGCAATATTCTTAAAATGGATAAGTCAAAACATTAAATTTTTCCATTAAATATAACTCATGTAGATATTGTATTATATGTATGGCTGTAGATGTCTGAATATTGATGTTAAACAATTAAGCTTGAGTTTAGATTGTAGCAATTGATGAATGTTCCTTATTACCTGTAGGACATCAGAAGTACTCTTACCTACTTATTTTACAGTACATTTAGCTGTATGGACTTCTGCTTTATCCACATACTGTGCGTTGTTATCACTACCGATGAGGCTATACAATCGATTATATTGTTTCATAAATTAAAATCAAAAGTATAAATAATTTTCAATAAAATTAAAAACGCGATTCTTTTACATTGTTCGCAATTCAAAATGGAAATGTATTTCCTCAGAAGTAATTAACTTTGACATTTTTGACTGAACAACAAATTGTGTATAGGTAGTAACGTAAAAACACACAAAGGAAATGAAAAATTTTGTGACTTTAAAAATATATTAATAAACGTATTAAATTAATGAATTTGGGCCACAAAACATTTTGAAATAAAAGATTTTTAGTAATATTTCTTTAGTTTTACACTTAAACCAACCGTCAGATAAGTAAATATATTTTTAATACATACAGACCTGTAAAGTGACAAGTTAGTCTCATATCTAGTTGTCGGACATATATATAAGTATCATCTATTTTATTAAAATTAGGATTAAGTATCATCCTGGAAACTCAGATTGATTAAATGTCATTCATAAGCATTAAAGAAACATACATATACATAGTGCTTCAGGTTGCGAATAGTGATCTAACATTTGTCAGGGTATTTATCTGACATGCAAACGCATTGAAAAGACAAGTGAAAAGTTATTATCACGTCCAAGATTAGTCAAAACATTGTAATATTAGATGGATCCTATATAATCTTTGATGATTCAAAATAGATTCAAAATGTAGATAAGAATATAATAAACATCAACTTTGATTTATAAACACTACATATTTATAACTATTGGAAAAAATTATGGTTGACTGTAAAGTCGGTTTTACGGGCGAAGATTTTACGTGACAACGTCTTTTTCTCGGTAGAATATTTATTGATATGAATATTATTAAATTGCACAATAGGAACAAGGAATTGAATGAAAATAAGAATTGCACAAATTTTA
The DNA here is from genome assembly GCF_021130785.1 of Homalodisca vitripennis. Taxonomy (NCBI): domain Eukaryota; kingdom Metazoa; phylum Arthropoda; class Insecta; order Hemiptera; family Cicadellidae; genus Homalodisca; species Homalodisca vitripennis. The sequence continues at coordinate 93,902 of NW_025776391.1, forward strand.
ACTATAGAAATATATTTTGTTTACTAAAACATTGTACATAATTTGAAATTAATTAAAATTTGTTATTGTAAATGGTAAAGTTGAATAAAACATTTACTAAAATTGGAATTTGAAATTCATGCTAAACACATTTAAATTCTAACTCCGCGCGTGGTGATTGGTCGGTTTAGTTCGTTTGTTTGGTCGCACTGTTATGACAGGTTAGAGGTTATAATTTGTTATTTTAAATGTTTGACTAGCAATACGCGCTGTTTCTTCTCAATCGACTGAATTACGATTGATTGCAGAGTGATTTAAACTAATAATTTACTTAACACTATCAACATTTGTCAATAGTATGACATAACCTATAAACTCAGTTTCTCAACTTTTGTGTCAATCTAACAATTAATCAATCAATCATAGTTTACGATAATGAAATATCATTGTACAATTATTTACCTTTATTGTTGTAGTTGTTGTAAATGACGAATCTAAGCACTCCACATTTTCACGAATAAACATAGTTATCTGCTTTATCCCGTGCGGCGGACCCACAGTTATCTGCTTTATCCCATGCGGATCCCGTGCGGCGGACCCAATGGACGGGCATCGTAACGTTACCGGGCGTTACACTTTTTCATGAGTGACTCCGAGCCGCAACCTAATTTAAGACGTTGTCACGTCAAAAATTATTTAGGATATTAAATACAAGGAATTATTCCATGATGTTAATAAATATATGAATTCCATTGTATGAATGCAGGTATAGAAACTACATTCATAATGGTTTCAATATTTATTCTTGATAACCATTGTGAACGTAATCTTTATTAAAAGGTTAGTACAATGTTTAGCACTGGTCAAGAATAATATATGGTGAAAGAGGAATTCTTATCATATCAAGATCCTAATTTTAAATCAAACTTATCTACACGTATAATATTATTATATCTCTCAAGTCAGCACATAGTGCACTTGAAAGACTGGCGATGGAGATAACCGAAAATGATATCCAACAGAAAAACATTGACGTCACCTACTTATTTATTTTATTTAACTCGCAACCGAGAATACAATAAATTTACTTTTTATATCAACCTAGTTGTCGTATAAAAATATTCTTTTATTGTTTAATTCTATGATTTCAGTAATAATTTTAAAAAACATATACTGAAATACTTCGTCGCCGTTACCAAGTATTTATACTCTAAAATGAATTACGTGTTAGTGAAAATATACGTATCAACATTATTCTCTTGTCGGGTAAGTGCATATTCTCTACGGGAGATTACAGCACACGTAACTTAAACTAGATATTTCAATTAACCAATCTAATAAGGGAGGAGAGTATTACATGGTAGGAGGGTGACGTCCTGCCAAAGGACTGGCCCTAGTACCATGGAATGTTCTAACCTTGGTGCGCATAACAGTTTCGCTGCAGCCATTGCTGTTGGTTCTAGTAGCAGTGGTGAATGCACGGCGACTGTTTTAAGCACAGGCAGTCCCAATCCCTGCCGAGGTTGGTAATTAAGTATTTGAAAGTTAAAGTTTTATAGATCTCATATACATTTCGTTATATATTTTAGCATGTATATATGTATATGTATATTTATATATATATATATATATATATATATATATATATATATATATATATATATATATATATATATACAGGGTGATTCATGAAGTTCTCCCCCCACTTCTACAGCACATTGTACTAGTAAAAAATAATGAAAAAAATGTTATATAAACATAGGTCCCGAAAACGCTTTCGTTAGCGAGTTACAGCTAGCGAAAGATTTCGCCTGAATTCCTGGGTAAAGAGTAAAATAAAGCCATACTGAACTTTTGGAAAGGTTAATTAAGTAAGAAATATCGTGGATTCTTATGTATTTTTACCTGATAAAGCTAATAAATTAGGTTTCAGAACTGTACCTGTAGTAGTTTTTGAGGGATTCAGGGTATTAAATGCAAAAAATTGGGACACGAAACAATGTTTTTTTTTAAGTTTGATGTACAATAACTTTGTTAAATTGGTAATAAATACATAAAATCAACGAACATTAATTGTAGAGAATGTAATTCTGAGAAAATTGATATAATCAAAGTCTAAAATAAAACAGAAATAAGTACCAAAAAATCGATTTTATTTCAGTATAATACATTACTAGTTTTAAGCAAAAATTAATCAGGTTGGGCCAACCGTACGCACCTTTTTATAATAGATGTTCGAAAATGAGGCCATCATTATCAATACAATTTTGCAGCACGATTTGTGTATTGCTTTAGTTGCGTTTCTTAATTTTTCAGGACCTTCCCTGTATCTGCACAGCCGAATCCATAATACGGGCAATTAATTCATCACGAGAATTCACTTTTGTCTTGTATACAATGTCTTTCATCCATCCCCAGATGCAATAATCCAATGGAGATAGATCTGGTGATCTTGGTGGCCAAGGGTGAGGCCCTCCACGACCAATCAGTGTCCAGGAAATTGATGATTTAAGTAAGCAGAAACGGCACATGAAAAGTGGGGAGGTGCTCCGTCATGCTGGAAGTACAAATTTTGTCTGAGATGTAAAGGAACATTCTCTAAAAAGCTGCGGCAACTCTTCTTGAAGGAAATGCAAATAGAACTCAGCATTTAGGCGTCCAGGTAATATGAAAGGTCCAATCAGCCGATTGTGCAAAAGGCCACACCAGACATTGACGCTAAATCGGTGTTGAAAGTTCTGTTCCACTACCCTCATGTGGATTTTCTTCTGCCATGAGTGTTCATTGTGCCAAGTTATTGACACCATCCCGAGTGAATTGTGCCTCATCCGTAAACAAAAATACGCTTGTAGAGTTGATTATTAATATTCAAAAAGTTGCAAAACTCTAAGCGAAGCGGACCATCCCCTAGCTGTAGATGTTGAACCTTTTGTTTATGAAACGGATAAAAATTTGTTTCGATTAAGTGACCACCACACCGTTGACTGCGAAACTCCTATCCGCCTAGAAATACGTCGTGTACTTACACCTGAACTGCGATGAACAGCATTAATAACAATATCATAATCAAGTTGGACAGCTCGTTTATAATTGGTTCTAGTACTTGGTAGTGATCCTGTTTCCCGAAGAGTACGAAAAGTTCCTGAAATTGTTTTGGGTATCTGGAATCCTCCTATTAGGGTAACGTAGTTCATATTCTTCTACAGCAGCTCTAGCATTTACCATTACAGTAACCCAAAATAAAAACCATATCAGCGTATTCCTCTGATGTAAATAAGTAAGGCATTTTTTTTCGCTGAAATAAACAATCAAATTATAACTCACAGAAAAATTGCATTTAATAACGATTCACAGAACCCGATCTCCTGCTGTAGCTTGCAAAACACCACTAATACACAGTTCTAACGTAACAGTACAGAATACCATTGTTGATCAGCTGTTATTCGTGCGTTACCAACTTAGAAATTAATAAAAACAAAAAACTGCATTTCGATGATTAGTAAACAATAATGGGAAAATGTTTTTGCTTCATTTATTTTCGAACATTTGATGTTAAATTTTTATAAAAAAAAATACAACGTAATAAAACATGATATTTTTATTTACAAACAAATTTATTTAACAGTTTAACCTTATTTTCTCAATTTATCTCATAAATAAGGAACAAACATTTTTGTTTTTGTTTTATTTTAACTAAATACCGTACGGTATTTCTTTACAGCTAGTAATGTATTATACTGAATAAAATCGATTTTTTTGGTACTTATTTCTGTTTTATTTTAGACTTTGATTATATCAATTTTCTCAGAAATAAATTCTCTACAATTAAAAGTTTGTTGATTTTATGTATTTATTACCAATTTAACAAAGTTATTGTACATCAAACTTAAAAAAACATTGTTTCGTGCCCCAATTTTTTGCATTTAACCCTGAATCCCTCAAAAACTACTACAGGTACAGTTCTGAAAACCTAATTTATTTAGCTTTATCAGGTAAAAATACATAAGAATCCACGATATTTCTTACTTAATTAACCTTTCCAAAAGTTTCAGTATGGCTTTATTTTAATCTTTTACCTAGGAATTCAGGCGAAATCTTTCGCTAGCTGTAACTCGCTAACAAAGCGTTTTCGGACCTAATGTTTATATAACATTTTTTCATTATTTTTACTAGTACAATGTGCTGTAGAAGTGGGGGGAGAACTTCATGAATCACCCTGTATATATATATATATATATTATTGTTATTATTACTACCTGACGATGATATGCTTTTTGTCTGTGTCTGACGGTTGGTTACTTTTAATGTAAGGTGTTTTATGATGTTCCATACTTTTCTCTTCATTTATTTTAGGCTTGATCTTATTTCTTCTTTGTTTAAACAATGATTGTTTTAAAACTGATTCGCAGAATCAATTTTAGCTTACAAAAGATTAAGGATGCTACTGACCAAAGCAATATCAAAACCAATTAGCAGTTGTACAAAATATTTATTTAACTAACAAAGTAACGGCTAAATGTACTGAATACGAATGTGTCCACCTCAGTGATTAGACATACGAAAAAAATTTGTTGTGGATTATAGGGGCTGCGTACTTCTTTTAAATGTAACAAATCATTTCATTGTTTTGGAATTTTGGTCTTAAAGTGTAATATAAGGTGACGTGGAATTCTTATTCTATCAAGATCCTAATTTTAATTCAAACTTATCTACACATATAATATTATTACATCTCTCAAGTCAGCACATAGTGCACTTGAAAGACTGGCGATAGGGGTGACGGAAAATTGATATCAAACCGAAAAACATTGACGTAAACTACTTATTTATACTATTTAAATCGCAACCGAGAATACAATAAATTTACTTTTTATATCAACCTTGTTGTTGTATAATAATATTCTTTTTTCGTTTAATTCTACTAGGATTTCAGTAATACTTTTTAAAAACATATACTGAAAGATTTAGTCGCCGTTACCAAGTTTTATATTGCAAAATTAATTACGTGGTAGTAATAATTTACGGATTAACATTATTCTTTTGTCGAGTAAGTGCATATACTCCACAGTAGATTGCAGCACACGTGACAACCTAGATGTTTCAATTCACCAATCTATTAAGGGAGGGGAGTATTACATGGTAGGAGGGTGACGACCTGCCAAAGGACTGGCCCTAGTACCATGGAATGTTCTAACCTTGGTGCGCATAACAGTTTCACTGCAGCCATTGCTGTTGGTTCTACTAACAGTGGTGAATGCACGGCAACTGTTTTAAGTAGAGGCCGTCCCAATCCCTGCCGAGGTTGGTAATTAAGTATTTTGAAATTAAAACTTTGATAGATCACGTGTAAATTTCGTTACATATTTTAGTCTGTATATATGTACACACACACACACACACACACACACACACACACACACACACACACACACACACACACACACACACACACACACACACACACACACACACACACACACACACACACACACACACACACACACACACACACACACACACACACACACACACACACACACACACACACACACACACACACACACACACACACACACACACACACACACACACACACACACACACACACACACACACACACACACACACACACACACACACAGATATATATATATATATATATATATATGTATATGTATTATTGTTTTATTGTTATTATTATTATTATTACCTGACGTTGATTTGCCTTTTGTCTGTGTCTGACGGTTGGTTAATTTTAATGTAAGGTATTTTATGATGTTCCATACTTTTCTCTGCATTTATTTCAGGCTTGATCTTACTTGTTCTTTGTTTTAACAGTGATTGTTTTAAAACTGATTCGCAGAATCAATTTTAACTTACAAAAGATTAAGGATGCTACTGACCAAAGCAATATCAAAACCAATTAGCAGTTGTACAAAATATTTATTTAACAACCAAAGTAACAGCTAAATGTACTGAATACGAATGTGTCCACCTTAGTGACTGGACATACGAAAAAAACTTGTTGTGGATTATAGGGGCTGCGTACTTCTTTTAAATGTAACAGATCATATCATTGTTTTGGAATTCTCCTAATTAATTGTTTTGCTTTAACTGTCTTAGTTTGTTTTGAGGTTATAAAATATTTTTACATAAAATGTATGCTTAGTTATCTTATAAATATTTGTAGCCACAAGTTCTACTGGATTCTTAAAACGGTACTATAATTTCTCACATTTTGCATGTAATTTATTACATACGTACGCACTCGTCAATACATGATCATGCTTATTAAGTCGTTTGATAATCAGGAATTTTATTCAGTTAAATATAGAAAACAAATCAAAATGTTATTTTAGAATCGTAGAGAAAACAAATATTCTCAGGAGTCAGGATTGTCAGGAGTCTTTTTTATATACGTTGGAATTATATAATAAATAATTTTAATTTACGGAATAATATCTTTGCCTATCAATCAGGGATAAATCTCGAAAACAATTTAAGCTACTGACGAAGTGTGTGTAGTGGTGTAGCTGATGGTCCTGCAGGGAGCTTACACATTAACTCATCTTTTTCACCAGTTCTCTCTCAGTCTTGTTCTATACGCTAATCCTTGAGAACGCTCTATTTAATACCGCATATCTTATATTGCACAGTACTGAAAAAGTAGGCTATTATAATTAGATACTTATGTCGCATTAAATGGTCAAATAATACGGGACAGTATTAAACATTAAACTTAAATACTTCTCAGATTACAACATTTTTGAACATATTTTTATAATTTCACCTTTGGCTTTAATACACTCGATTATGATTTCTAGTTTAATTTTACTTGTTATTACGTTACTATTTTAAAAAGCGCAAATATTGTGTTTGTTAATATATGTCTTCTTGTATGTTAATTAATAATCATACCAGTCGCTTTCATAAAAGCAGTTCCGAAAATATCAAGCCAGGATAACTACTCAGGGACAGTAAACATTGCTATTCAAGACAATTTCACTATCGTTATCTAAGTTTTAATGTTATCTAAAAGTTTTTCAAAGATAATAATTTCAAAATCAAATACCATAACACATTTAGTATTAGTAAGCAAAAATGTATAAATCTGTTTTGTTACTATTTACTCGTACTTATCTTTAATTAATTCCGAGTGCTGAGTGTTATTTATTATAACAGCGAGAACTGGCGATTTTACATGCTTAGTTATAGCCGTGTTTATATTTGACACGCCAGGCACATATATCGATAGTAACGTAACTATCATTGCTTGCACCTTGGGGAGAACCATCCAAGAATAAATTTTCTCTTTGCACTACCTTATTTACAAGTATTTTGGAAACTCTCGGTTTTGGAAACGTGGTTAAAAATAATTAAAATAAGTTCGATTAAAAATAATTTTTTTTCGGATCTTTAAATGTATTACTATCTAAAATTTCTGTTTTGTTATTTACTGCTATTGTCTGTGTAGCATGTTGTTGCATCTGGGCCATGGAGTGAAGTTTCATTTGGAACTTCGCCTCTCGGTGAAGATTTTCTATTATTCATAAAAAAATCTGTTATAATCATAAATTCGGAGCAATACTTCATTTTACCAAGTATTTTTGTTTTGTTATGTACATTAAAAAAAAAATACGAATCAGCCGCAAGAATATTATAAGCTAGGCTGTCATAAATATTGTTCTTTGATGTTTTTCTGAAAATAATCTGAAAGCTTGATACAGGAAGGCCATTGTTATCTGTAATGGTTTCTTACAAACTTGGTCATGATGACGCCGAAGCGATGGTCCATTTATTATGTTTTAAAATATTGTCAAAAGAAATAATTAGACACAGTGACAAATAAGCGGGTCAGCTTGAGATGGTTGGACATGAAATTTCTATTCTCACTAGTTTCTAAGAATTATGTAACACCTTGACATTCTTGATATGTTTATGTCTATGTTATGGCTAAAATAGTAAACTATATTCTGTAAGTTACCATAAATACAAAGTGACATTTATACAGAACGCTTAGAAAATATTTCAATAATTTCTAGTACGTATTTTAATTATAAACGAGAGGAAAGTTGGGTTTGTTAAGTTACGGCTGATAACATAGTTGATAAATAGACATTTAATGTAAATATTGGTGCTTATCGTCCATTAAGGATGACAAGCCAAATAGTATGTTCGTCATGTGTCCATCTGCTTTTCATTGGTGCTCTGAACGTTGCCTACTCGACGTTCTCCTTAAAATATGATGGCAATTTGACATAAATTTCATAGAAGTGTTCCGAAACGAGTGAGTATAAGTCATAGTCCAAGTTAAATTCTTTTAGATAAAAACCAAATTTGGCTACATTTTCTGCCCCTGTCCTTGGTATTTAAGGAGAGTCAGAAATAAACTTTTTTTCCCGTTTTAAATTTATTATTTTATAAAAAAATATGTAAGACATAAATAATTGTGAAACACAGTATTAAAATAAAAAGTCATCTTATAAATTCAATAGCAAATGAATGTGAATTATAATACAAATTAACACACAGCATTTTAATACAAATCTGTAGATACTTAAGATGACACATGATTAAAGATTAATAGAAATTAGTAGTTTAATTTGATGGATATGTTAGTTAAAAATTATTTTCTATTGTGTAACACTTAGTTGTGACGAAATTTCCAATAAGAAGAAATGAGTAGAGAAAAGGGAAATAAATTATTATTGCTTGCAACTCTCTACACTCTGGGGCAGACAGAGATTTCCACTTCTATCACGTTTACTCATACTTCCTAGTCTCTTAGCAGGTGGTCACCCTCCTACCGTGTATTACTCCTATCTTTTATTAGGTTAAGTTTGTGCATGTTAGACAATAAAGCGAAAGTCAAGTCAAGTCAAGTCGCTGTGACTGTGGGGGGGGGGGCGGATCCCCCACATCTTTCAAGGCCTCTGCCGGTTAGGCTTTTGCATTGTATCTCGAGGGTGAAAGCCCTAGTAGCTTTCGCTAACTGTCAGTGGGGTGAAGTGTCGTGGTGCAGTCGAAGTTTTAGTCGATGTCATCAGTCATCCATGGGAAGACGCAGTTGGGGGACCTCCTGGGCGCAAAGCTCACGGATGTGATCCCACGGTGAGGACTCTGCAGCTTCCTCAAGGCTCGATGTCAGGCCTTCTACGAAGCTCCTGATGGTAGGGGCGTTGGACGAAGCCCTGACTACGGTGTTCCTCACGAACCAGGGCGACCCAGTGGCCCGCCGGAGACACACGCTCTGGGCAGCGAGCAACTGCCTCCTTGCGGTCTTGCAAGTGAGGTGGTACCATGCTGGGGCCGCATATGTGAGCACTGGTCTTATCAGAGCGGTGTAGAGCAGGACCTTCGTCCTGGTCGGTAATTTCGTGGAGTTGAGCAGGGGGCCGATGCTGTCGAAGCCCTTCCTCGCTTGGCCACAGATCCTCTTGACGTGGGGTGTGAAGGTCAGCTTGGAGTCCAGGAGTACCCCCAGGTACTTGACTGAAGTCTTCCACGGTATGTCGTCGCCGTTGAGTGACAGGTGACGGCCGTCCGCTTGTCTCCTTGTTCTCGTGAAGTTTATGGCTTCACATTTGTCAACGTTGACCTTGATCCTCCACTTGGTCAACCAGGGCTCCAGTAGGTGCAGCTGCCGCTGGATGTAGAACCCAGCCATCCTCAGGTTGGCAGAAGTGGCCGTGAGAAGCGCATCGTCCGCGTACAGGGAGAGCTGCACTCTCGGAGCGACCGGAAAGTCGTTTGTGTACCACAGGTACAGGATCGGGCCGAGGACTGATCCCTGTGGCACACCAGATGTCACTGGGCGGGTCGTGGGGGTGGATCGGGCAACGCTGACGGAGAAGGTCCGGAGGTGGAGATAGCTGCGGAGCAGCCGGAAAATCCTGCCAGGCAATGGAGACGATGACAGCTTGAAGAGCAGTCCCTCGTGCCACACCTTGTCGAAGGCTTTGCTCACGTCTATCAGGACCGAAGTGGAGTGGTGCTTCCTTCCTACAGCTCCGGTGATGTTGTTCAGGACTCTGCGAAGCTGAAGGGTGGTGGAGTGGCCAGTGCGGAAGCCGAATTGTTCTGTCCTGATAGACGTGAAGAACTCCTCAGGGAATCTCGCCAAGACGATCTTCTCCAGAATCTTGGAGAGCACAGGCAGGAGGAAGATCGGCCTGTGGTTCTCCGGAAAGAGAGGGTCCTTGCCGGGCTTGGATATCATGATCACCTTGGCATCCTTCCAGGTGGTCGGGAAGTGAGCCAGGCGTTGGCATGAGTTGAAGATGCAGGTGATCGTGACGATCACCCAAGCCGGCAGGTTCTTCAATGCTGGAGTTCCTAAGGATTCCGGGCCAGGGGCTTTCTTCGGGCGAAGGCGGCGAATGTGGTCTTGCACTTCAAGTGTAGTCACAGTGGGCAGTAGGTCGTCTTCGTCAGGTTGGTATTCCTCCAGGAAGTTTTCAATCATTTCGCACGTGTCCTCGTCGTAGACATCCGCGTGTGGAGAGAATTGGCCTTCCATGGTGTCGGCGAAGGCCTCTGCTCGATCTCCAGGGGAGTAGACAATACCACGCTGTCCATGAAGTGGTCGGTTGGTCTTCTTCTCCCCTCGAAGTGCCCTGGAGATTTTCCAGATGCCGCCGACACCACCGTCAGCTTGAAGTTCCACAAAGTCATCCCACGCAGCCGCTCTGTGTTCAGCCAGGAGACGAGAGCACTTCCTGGCCTGGCGGTTGAAGGTCTGCTTGGCGTGGGGACATTGGGTCTGCTGGTACTCCCTTCGCAGTCTGCGACGAAGGCTAATCTCCTCTCTCAACTCCTCGGGTAGAGGTGGAGTGATATCAGTCCGGGAGAGAGGAGATGACGAGGCCGTCATAGCTTCTTGGAGGATGGAAGTCAAGTCGTGTACTTGTCGGTCTAGCTGGTCCGGTGACTTGGCAGGAGTTGGTGGTGGCCGATGTCTTACATCTGGCGAAGGTGGAATTATCATACTTTCAATTTCCTAATATAACGTCAAACTTATCTACAATAATAAATATATATACCTCTCAAGTAAGCACCTAGTGCACTTGAAAGACTTTGCAAGATTATCAACAACACCATACACAAACCAGACAATCATAACGAGTAGCACCTTTATCATAAATATTAAAATGGTAACCGAGAATGAAATAAGTGTTTTATTTATCTCAACCGGTTCTTTTTATAAAAATTCTCATTTCTTACCTAAATCTACTTGGGCTACTTAATATTTATGAAATATATAATCTGAAAATAAAATAACGCTTTTATAAAGTATTTATACCATACAGTTCAATGAGTTACAAAGAGAAATTACGGTTCTACATTATACTCTTGTCATGTGGAAGCATATTTTCTGCCAGAGATAGCAGCAGACGTGACGTAAACTGAGATATTTCAATTCACCAATTTAATAAGGGAGGGGAGTATTAAATGGTAAAAGGGTACTTCCTGCCCAAGGGTTGGCCCTAGAACTGTGTAATGCTCTAACCTGGGTGCGAATAAAAATGTCATTGCAGCCATTACTGTTGGTTCTAGTAACAGTGGTGAATGCACGACAACTTTTTAAGCGCAGGAAGTCCCAATCCCTGCCATTATAAATTTTTAAATGAACTTTTAATAGATCACATGAACATTTTCTTTATAAAATATTTTCAAGAAGTTTATTATAATATTTACCAATCAACGTGTACGAGGATAACAAACCAACCGTAACAAAGATACTTTTTCTGTATAAATTCCAACATGACAGAAAATCACGTTGCTTGGTTTGGCCACTACTTTTTTTAATAATTATTTACTATTTTATGTGTAATTAATTTTAATTGTGCTGAAAAACTAGAAAAATGTAGTCCTTTTTCAGGATTCGATTTCTTTAATGAAAGTTTTACGTGCCGAGTTGGCTTGTCACTGGCCCTCTCTAGAATCTTTATATTTAATTAATTACTAGTATAAATATTTTTTACAAAACTAGTGCAAAAAATTACCTATATATTCATTAAATAAAGTGTGCACACGCTCGGGTCAGTGACGTGGACATGATGCAGTGTTACGTAAAACCTCTTTCTTCCTTTATCACCAGAAAGTATATATTATTTTGAAACTCAATTTTATTGTCAGGTTAGATTACAATATGAATGATTATATTACTTACTCTGCATTACTGTTCTTCCTCTAAAATTATTATAGTTTTAATTTGGTCCCATTTCCATAGTAAATATCTAAGTAATATTTGTACTCATGTATGTAAGTAATATATACCTCATTGATTTATCCACCTGAAGAAGAAGATGGATCTCAATCCTTGAAAGGTCCTGTTCTATTTTTGTAACATTATCTATGCCAAATTGTCCGAAAGCCTGACATAGGTTTAAGAATTCCTGTTGTTACAGCAATGTATGAAAAAACGTTTTGAAAGCACTGGTAATGTGTACAGGATTGTTGTTGGCTCTTACAGAAATATTATTTTTTATATAACATTGTTTTAAACATACATCTAGTGTTGAAATGTTTAGTCTTATGGATTAAATGTCGTATTTCATAGTTTTCCATAGTTCTGTGAAATCCGTTGATAATTACGTAACCCACCATAAAACAACCCCTAATGAATAAATACAACTAAACTGTAAGGCAAGTTTCTAGAAATACTCGATACCCACTAAAACAAATTAATGCTGAATTGAACAATTACCAGAAAATAAACATAACCTGAAATCCAATATTAAAAAAACACCCAAACTCTGTATAGACACCCATGGTCTATTTCAAAAGCTGTGCATAGCTTGCCATTTTCCGACTCTAAAATACTTCTGTTCTTTGCTCTTTTGATTTGAAATTCTGAAAATTCAGAAACGAGATGAAAACTGAGCGTTAAGCCGAGAACAGTCACTGATGAGTATTTGAATTGATTTTAAACGGTTGGGATACATTTTAACTGAGTGAGGCTATTTTGTGTCATTGTCCCACTTACTGAACGATGTATAAATATTACATTAGTTTCCTGACTTTCAATTGTTTAACTCGTCCTATTTTATTCATCTACTCTAAGTGTGACAATGCAATAAAGGATATTTATTACAATCAACACATCATGATATCAGAGGAAGTGTAATATAATTAGATTAACTATTAACATAACAAGTATAACTAAATTCCTTTCTCCCAATCTTATCTTGCTCCCAATATTTACCCTTTCTCTTTCGGTATGGTTTAATTTGAAAGTAACGCTTTACCCTCTCTTCTAGTATACAGTAAGTCACATTACAATGATGTTTCGTATTGTCAAAATCTGTGGTGAACCCATGCTCTAAGTGTATGAGGAATGTAAAAAATGCGTTTGGATATAAAATGAATCAATTGATACGAAGTACAGACATTTAACGAGGAAACGCCAAACTTAGGCTACCTTGCTAACGTTAAATAAATAACTCTTAGTACTATGACTTTTTAGCACAGCATGTATCTAAAAAAAAGCTAGCACAATACGATTACGCTTACTAGTCGAAGGTGATATCATAGGATCTGTTTGAGACGATCAATCCTCATTTATCGTGTGAAGACTTCGAATAGCAACCGTTTAATGATACAGGAAGAAACTTTTAAAGCATGGCTGGTGATCGAGAACCTTTGTTTTTGGTCTTTTGAATTGCTAACCTAAACAATCCCATATATACACAACGTAGAAAACAAAAGTCTCGTTGGAACATTGTCCACAGTGTGAACCAACAATCAGACCTAGGAACTCGGATTCTCGCATTAATAACGATTTTTGTTTAGTAGTCCTTGTAAATACCTCCGGAGATCCCTTGAATATGACTGTCTTTGTTCCTACTTTTTCTTGATCGCTGTTGTTACCCTGCCTCAAGGGGAGCAGGTCGATGAAAATTTAAAAAAATTAGAAAAACTTTTTATTGCATTTTTTAATAGTTTAAAGTGTGTATTTTAAAAATATGTAAGTATTAATGCTCAAATAAATTTATAAATTACCAAAAAAAATTCACAAACAAAAGATGTTCACTAGTTTTTTGCAGCAGTTCGTAAGATGTTGGATGACACAATCATATATATCATGTGTGTTAGTTATAAGTATGTTATGGCTTTGCTCTGTTGGTCAACCTGGTACTGACAACTGGGAATACAGATGACAGAAAGAATATTGCTTTATTTGTTTTGATATGCTTAGGAGGTTATGTTATATGTGTTTGTGTCGGATAATTGTGTTTTACTAAAAGTGTTGCACTTTATTCATAGTTAGTGGTAGATTAGGAGTGTGTATTGTTTCTTGAAGTGTTTTACAACTTCTTATAACCATGCCAAGAGCAAAGGTTAGTTACAAAACTAAATCTAAACGTGAGTTTAGAGGAAACAAGTACCGTAAGTTGGACTCTAAATCTAGGCCTACCCAAACAGATTCTGCTAGCCCTAGCCCTAGGCCTACTACTAATGCAAACATTAGCTCTGCTTCTAAAAAAACTGTCCTTTGATAAATATGACAATTATGAAGGAACTGGAATGGGTAGTGTTATTTTGGATCTTAGTTTATTTAGTGAGCAATTAAAAAAATTTGTAAAATGTAAATTCTGCGATAGCGAAGACTGCATAGAACTTTGTACTACGGATAAGAAAAGATTTGGTTTGGCTGTGAATATTGAACTGAAATGTTGTGTTTGTTTGGAATCAACTAATTTTTACAACTCTAAAAAAAATGAGAATGGAAAATATGAGGTAAACTTGAAATTTATTTACGGCATGAGAACGATCGGAAAAGGTATCAGTGCAGGTAACATTCTGTGTTCATTATTAGACTTACCTTTACCACCTCAAAAAATAGGACCTTGTAGTAACATAATATATCAGGCTGTTGAAAATTGTGCTAGTGAAAGTATGAAGCAGGCAATTGAGGAAGCTGTGTCTGTAAATGAGTGTGAAGAAACGTCAAAAAGAGATTTGACGGTTTGTTTAGATGGGTCTTGGCAAAGGAGGGGACACAAGTCACTGAATGGGGTTGTCAGCGTAACATCATTAGATACTGGCAAGGTGTTGGATGTTTCCATAATGTCCAAATACTGTCAAATCTGCACTGTACATGAAAATAAAAAAAAAATAGTACCTGATCATATATGTTCCAAAAACTACGAAGGGTCAAGTGGCGGCATGGAAGTTGCGGGTGCCCTAGATGTTTTCCGAAAGTCCAGAGATCGAAATGTACGGTATGTACGATACTTAGGAGATGGTGACAGCAATGGTTTTAAAAAGGTGGTTGACGATAAGCCATATGGAGATGAAGTAGAAGTAAGAAAACTGGAATGCGTCAATCATGTCAAGAAGAGAATGGGGAGCAGACTAAGGGAATTGAAGAAACGGTTGGGAAAAACAAAAGTAAAAGATAATAGAGCAATAGGGGGCAAGAATAGGCTAACAAATAATGACATAGACAAGCTGCAAGAATATTATGGCCTAGCTATAAAAAGAGGTGGATCAGATCTTCAACAAATGGTTAAAAATGTGTGGGCAACTTATTTCCACAAAATATCGAATGATGACACTCCGCAACATGGCCTATGTCCAAAGGGGCCGGAGTCGTGGTGCGGTTATAATAAAGCCGAAGCCCTACATCAGACTTTCAGCCATAAGTCACACAATTTGCCATATGAAGTGATGGTACAGACCAAACAAATTTATAGAGATTTAGCCAATCCGGATCTTCTAAAAAAATGCCTTGACCAAAAGACTCAAAACCAGAACGAAAGTTTCAACAATGCCGTCTGGTCTAAGGTGCCTAAAAATGTTTTTGTAAGGCTAAACACTCTAAAACTTGGCATATATGATGCAGTTTTAACTTTTAATAATGGATTCACCAGCAAATTGGATGTGTATAACAAGCTAGGAATCAAACTGAGCGAGAAGTCTGTTGCCGCATTGCGAAATTTTGATACAATACGATTGAAAAAGGCAGAAAAATCTGCTTTAGACATGACCAAGGAGGCTAGAGTTGCTAGGAGGAAAAGAAAACTTGCATTAGAAGAGGAAAATGAAGACCCAGATGACCCTGAGTACGGAGCTGGGATGTTTTAGCAGCAAAAGGTTAGTTTAGCAGTCATTTTTGCCTTTACCGGACATTTCCCGGAAACTTGGTTTTTTTCATATAAAGGTACATGTATCTCAAAAACTATAAATGCTAGAGAATTGAAATTTGGTATGCATATAGAACAGTGCAATTCCAAATGGTGTTGCATCTTTTATCATTCTATCTAAAAAAACAAATGAGAAAAAAATTTTTTGGTATAAAAAAATAATTTTTTTACACACAATATTTAAAAATTCCTAAAAAAAATTTTTTTAAAGATTTTTTTACTAAAGTTGCAAGAGATGTTTATAAAGGAGTACTCTTTGCCTAAAAAAAATTTGAAGGTTGTAACTTACTTAGTTTTGACAATACATGTACCTAAAGTTTGTAAATTTAACATGCGCGGGATAGGAACGACCCGCTCCCCTCAAGTTCCGGTAACAGCTATTGTTAGAGACTCAACTACTTAGTCTATGAGCCGAGATCAAATTAGCATTATATAAGCACTATTAGCATTACTTTTTATATTTAAATTCGACAAAACAAAAATACTAGTCCATCTATAATTAGGGTTAATTTAACTTTTAATAACGGAAATTTTAGAAATAGTTGAGAAGGAATATAACAATGAATATAGCATTGGGTATCTTAAACGTTATGGTATAAAAGCCATATGTATTACAACTGATTGCTTGGTGAAGCTTCAGCCAGTGACAATAAAGCTCCGCTGCTTCATCAACTAACCTAACAAACGACTGCTGATTGTTGGCAGTTTCGGTTTAACATCTGTTGACTGTTGACTGGAGATGACAATTTTCGATATGGTTTGAAAGAATTTGATGTTAGTTATGGCATCAGCCACGAACGCGAGAGGAATAAAATACGTTGTAAAGTCTGTAGTGGAGTTTGTTCCTAGAGGAAGAGTGTCAATATCAGTTAACGAAAGGAGGTAATATACTATTATTTGTTGGTAACGTTTAAAAAAGGCAATTGTCCATAATTGTTCCCGATCGCCATACTCTCCTGTCTTTACGAAAGGGAAATATATTAAAAATGCAAAATAATTATTTTATGAAAAGGTTGCAATTATGTTCTATTTAAAGTAAAATAGAATATAAATATAAAATTGCTATTATGAAGCAACAACCCAGCTTCTGAGCTTTTTCGCTATACCATTATAGAATGAAGCTATTTGGAAATACTTTTCATAGTAATTGTTATAGAAATTTTAAGAAATCGGTTAGGTCATTACGTTTCATATTGGTTTAAGTAACAATGAGACTATGATGGCACACACGCGATGGTGCATTATTTTAAGATTAAATAAAGGATATGATTAGGAACGTTTACTAAACAACAGGTTAGCTTGATATTTTTGTAACTTAAATTTCAAAATTCGAATAAGATTCATTCATTCTTACCCAAGACGTTGTTAAAATAATTTGTATTTAAAGTTTTCTTAGTCTTTTTTTGAGGTTAAAACGACTGATTTCTCACAAAAACAGTAACTGTTTTAAAAGAAACAACTGCATAAAAGTAAACTAAATTGCATAATTTAACATAAGTCGAAAATATAATTTACATAGAACACTTTCATAATAATCCAGTTATGTTTTAAATTATACAGGAAAGAGAAATACTGTTTGTGAAGTTATTAATAAAAAGACCGTTCCTTAACCATACCGGCGATGATAAGGTTTACAACATAGTCCAGTATTGTTTTCATCTTCCCCTTGAAGCTCTAGACTGCTGACCACTGGAAGATCCTCGTCAAATTTGATGGGGGTTTTGAAGACACTTACATAGAAGTGGCCTGAAATGGGTAATTACTCGTGTAACTTATATCCTAAACTAAATACTCATATGGAAACTTAACATAAATAGCTAATGAACTTTTTTATCTTAGGCATTTGTATGTTGTATTTTTTAAACAATCTAATGAAAAAACATTTAACATATTATATTATTATTATTATATGATCATTATTTTATCCATATCATCCATAACAACAGTTCTCGCACATTTTACCACAGACAGGCTGCTTGTTAAACAATAGCTCAAATATTACATCGAACAAGTTCCACCCTGATCAATTTTATTATAATGTATTAAATATTAGATGTGGCCCATACAAAAGGGGTTGTTAATAGTTGTATTTACTTTTTGACGAAGGTAAGTCTTTACAGCTTATGAACCAAAATCGTCTGCGTTTTCTTTTTTATAGTTTCATTAGTATTTTTTGTCAATGAATAAGTTGTAACATTTTTTTTGTGAACCTTAAATTTTGTAACAGAGATTAAGAGTTAGATTTTATTAACTTTGGCAGACAGGTCTGATCAACCTGGAAAATCCATATCAGCTGGCTATTAAACAGGCTGCAGCTCCAGCTGGCCAAACAACAATTGACTCCTACTTCCTGTTGGACTTTGTGACTTACTGTCAGGCTTCACGAGGCTTAACCTCTCTCTCTCATGGCGATAGTTTGAAGATTGTTCAGTTGGAAATTGAGTCTCCACGAGGTTATCTATAATGTCTTTACCTACATTGCTCCCTTCCTGGCCCATTACTGGATTGTTGCCAAGGGATTTGTTCGGGAGCGGTTAGTGTGCCTCCACATAGGTCTGCGTACCACTACCCACCCAGTGCCCGCACCTGCTACTGTGCCTTCCTCCCTGACAGTGAGCCCTTATGGAGGCGTATGGTTGTGATCTACGTACTGATAAGTAGAACTTTTATTGTTATACAGACCAATTGACGGATTACCTCAAAATAATAAGGATTAAATTAGTACCAGTAATTTATAGGCCTAGGCTAACTAACTTGCCTCCATTGAAATTGACTTTACCTCGGACTTGGTGAAATTTATGAAATATTTTCACTATTCAAAGGACATTGCCTGTGCTCTACATCACTGCAGTTACCTACAAGAACTTCAGCGCATCGCGTAGTTGAATAATTACTTATAAATATATTGTTGTATTGGGTAAATACTGATGTTTAATGTGCTTTGTGTAAATATATGTCTAGTTTATGTAAGTATTGTTCGATTGATATCTATGGGTAAAATACCAGAAGTACTAGTGGCCGGCCAAGGTAATGTTGTTTAGTGTATATTTACTGGTGTTTAATGTGCTTTGTGTAAATATATGTCTAGTTTATGTAAGTATTGTTCGATTGATATCTATAGGTAAAATACCAGAAGTACTAGTGGCCGGCCAAGGTAATGTTGTTTAGTGTATATTTACTGGTGTTTAAGGTATATTGTGCTGTTAAATCTAAGGGTTACCTGTACCCTCAGACTGTTGAGATCCAAAGGGTAAAATACCAGAAGTACTAGTGGCCGGCCAAGGTAATGTTGTTTAGTGTATATTTACTGGTGTTTAATGTGCTTTGTGTAAATATATGTCTAGTTTATGTAAGTATTGTTCGATTGATATCTATAGGTAAAATACCAGAAGTACTAGTGGCCGGCCAAGGTAATGTTGTTTAGTGTATATTTACTGGTGTTTTAATGTGCTTTGTGTAAAAATCTAAGTTTATGTAAGTATTGTTCGAGATATCTATGGGTAAAATACCAGAAGTACTAGTGGCCGGCCAAGGTAATGTTGTTTAGTGTATATTTACTGGTGTTTAAGGTATATTGTGCTGTTAAATCTAAGGGTTACCTGTACCCTCAGACTGTTGAGATCCAAAGGGTAAAATACCAGAAGTACTAGTGGCCGGCCAAGGTAATGTTGTTTAGTGTATATTTACTGGTGTTTAAGTGCTTTGTGTAAATATATGTCTAGTTTATGTAAGTATTGTTCGATTGATATCCTAAAGGTAAAATACCAGAAGTACTAGTGGCCGGCCAAGGTAATGTTGTTTAGTGTATATTTACTGGTGTTTAAGGTATATTGTGCTGTTAAATCTAAGGGTTACCTGTACCCTCAGACTGTTGAGATCCAAAGGGTAAAATACCAGAAGTACTAGTGGCCGGCCAAGGTAATGTTGTTGTTTAGTGTATATTTACTGGTGTTTAATGTGCTTTGTGTAAATATAAGTTTATGTAAGTATTGTTCGATTGATATCTATAGGTAAAATACCAGAAGTACTAGTGGCCGGCCAAGGTAATGTTGTTTAGTGTATATTTACTGGTGTTTAAGGTATATTGTGCTGTTAAATCTAAGGGTTACCTGTACCCTCAGACTGTTGAGATCCAAAGGGTAAAATACCAGAAGTACTAGTGGCCGGCCAAGGTAATGTTGTTTAGTGTATATTTACTGGTGTTTAAATATCTGTTAAATCTAAGGGTTACCTGTACCCTCAGACTGTTGAGATCCAAAGGGTAAAATACCAGAAGTACTAGTGGCCGGCCAAGGTAATGTTGTTTAGTGTATATTTACTGGTGTTTAAGGTATATTGTGCTGTTAAATCTAAGGGTTACCTGTACCCTCAGACTGTTGAGATCCAAATACAGAAATGGTAATCAAACATTTTTCCATGATATGAAATGTAAAATTACATAACTTTAATAAATATTTCATTTGATAAATGTTTCTTGTGCGATAAAAAAGGCTCTTTTCAACTTGTTTGGGTTTTCATTATCAGCCTGTGTAACTTATCATATCTGGCAAAATGAGTATTAAGTGATTAGATTTAAGCCAAACAACAGGCTCTTAGAATTTTTCTAAACTTAATGACTACATTGAATGAGTTTAGCTTTCTTACATGTATTTACTTTTCTTAGATTTACCTTGTATTTAACCCACTCTTACTTTGGTTGGTTACAAGGTCATTAATTTTACAACATCATTCAGTAACGGGTCTTTTCCTTGTTCTGACTCCGTTCTCCTACCACACTACTACTGGAAACAAGGTGGCGCCCTCGGATAGTACCGTTAACAGTTAACTCTACTACGCCGTTAACTTGTGAAAACCACACCTCCCCTTCCCACCCCCTGGACTAAGCAAACTGGGACCGCTACAAAGTTATGATTTGTTGATTTAAAAATGTTTGTGATATTTAAAAAACTTGCGCTGAGTTACGTAGCTAAAACTGGTTGTCATATGTTTTACGCGTTTTTAACACTCTCAAAATCTATAGGTAACTACTTTTTTATTTTAATAGTCAGTTATTTTACATTAGTATACTGCAATGACATTTTCGTAAATAGATTAGAAATACTGTTAATATTATCATTGAAATATTTTTTTCTCTTGTTTTACTGTGTTGGAATTCAACTGAAATAGTTTGTAATAGGTATAATAATCTTGTCAAAGACTTATTTAACATTTTATAAAAGCAGTTTTGAATCACATTAACTTTATGATTTGTAATAGACAGAATTTGAAATATTTTAATTATATACTTACATTAATCCAGTACAAAATATATTATCAAGGATAAACTATGTATATCATAAGTATATTTTTTGAGCCGGGCTCCAGAGTAGCAGGTAGTTACGGTCAATACCAATGTTAATACCGACAGTAAAATATTGTTACTTACCAGATCTCATCAAGTCATGATGAAAAAGTCATGGTATATGTGTCATCCGCTGGCGTGACAAATCACGGCTAGGACTGATCTCGTAGCTAAAATATGTTAGTTATTATATTGCTGAAAAAACTTTGTTACTTCTTTCTAATAAATATTTTAATATTTATTTTAGCCAAAAGTTTGCTCTCTCCATTTTGTATAAACTCACTACAATAAGAGTATTAAATTATTTGTAAATATCTATTAATCCATTATAAGCGTTTCCTTGAACTGCACAAGGAGCTTTGGTTTAAGAATTAGTTTTGTTACAGACTAAACTTAAATCAATTCATTGATTGAAATTTTCGACAACGGATTTCTCCAGATACGATTTCTTAGATGCTATAACTCGGCGATACAAGAAAAATTTACACTTTTTTCATATCTATAATCTGATTTCTTACTAAGTATACCTATAGCTACTCAACTATTATCTACGTTAAAATAAATAAATCACACCTAAGGGTTGTTATACGCATAATACGGAAATCACAACAATCATTTTCTGTGCGCATTACCTATTAATTTAAGATTTGAATTTTAAGACCTTGAATTTAATTCAAGAAAAGTACTAATTAAAACCTAATAAAAATAAGGAACCCAATAGGCCTTCCCTAACTGTCCAACAACTGATAAGAGGCCAATACTTGATGGCGATTATCTCGGCAGAAAAAATATGGCGACAAAATAGGTGACGTTAGTAAGTCTTTTTATTATAGATTCGTACAATATTAAAAATTTATAACCACACAGTGACTCCACGTAGGTTAATTGGAAATCACTAATATGTTTCACACTTGAGTTTCTTTCGTTATTTAATTTTCTTTTTCTTTATAAGCAATGTGGAGTTAAAATATATTTTTGTTTAGACTTATAATAGGAATCTATAGAAACATTATTGACCTCAATATCAAATTATAAATGCGGGAAAAAAACTTGGAAGAGAGAGAAACAAAACGTCACGACAAGACAGTGAAGAAAGCCTTCTGCAGACGAAGTTTAGAGATTTATCGACCATTAATAATACTTAGATGTGATGGATGGCCCTAAAAAGATCATAGTTAGACGCTTGTTTGAGATCTACACTTATTAGTATACATCATAGCATTTTTGTCACTAGGAGTACTGAGATTTTGATTATTACTTTCAATTTTATCGTAGTGATATTCAACAAGTTTCTACATATTTTTCAATATTTTTCATATATTATCCTATTTCAAAGTTAGTGTCTGCATTGTTTTTTTTTCATACGAAGTAGCTTAATTTTTTATGATTAAAGCTTATATGTACAAATGTGAATTTATTACTTAAATTATAAATACTAATTAAGAAAATAATTAACTGCATATGTCGGTATTCCTCTTCATATTTTAATTTTTCAAAAAAAAAATGTTTTAAAAACGTTTTTAATAAAGAAATAATAACTGTTAAAAAGGTCTTCAATAATTTTAGTTTTTCTCAATATTCTTTAATGATGCGTAATGAAGTGTAGATCTTTATTGACGCTGTATATATATATTTTTGCATCAATAGTATTTAATAAGTTGAAATCTATCTAAAAGCCACAATAGAAAACGAGGTTTTAATATGCTACTAATATAAGATGAATGGTCCCATAAACAAATCAAAAAAGCAACAAAGTATAACCTTTAATTGTTGTTCATTGACAAGAAAATTTTTTTTATTTCAAAATATTTGTAATGCATAGTATTTAAAAAAGAAATGTGCTAATACAGTAAAATATAACTAATTATACATATCCAATAAAAACTTTTTTCTAAAACCTTCTGAAAAATAACTTTCGTTTCATAGGAACCAGTGCTTTTCCCGTCTTGTCTCTTGCTTCAGGGTGCGTATAGGATTTGTTAGAGTATATATCCGACATGCAAACGCTTTAAAAAGACAAGTAAATAGTCCTTTACCACGTCTAGGGTTAGTACAAATTATTATAGTATTAAATTCCTCTTAAAGATAGTCTTGGGTGTTTCAAACAATACAAAAAAGATTCTAAAATTCTAAAAGTTTTTTTGTCAATATATTTGATCAACTCTTGCAAGAAATTACTTCATAGTATTCAATACAAAGAATTATTTTATGACTTTAAGTATTCCATGAATTTCATTGTTATAGTTTCCTAAGAAACTAATTTTATAATGTCACTTTCATCCCTTGCATTAAATTAAGTTCAAAGTTATTAGTTTTGAAGTGACCTATTAAGTCAATTCGATGTTTAGCAGTAGCTATATTGTTTTATATCAGGTAACCTCGGAATTATTATCCTATTAAGGTCCTAATATAACATAAATATTTACCTGTGCTAATTATGATATATCTCTCAAGTCAGCACATTGTGCACTTGAAAGACATGGTAGTACAGTATGTGTATATCCAATTACGACTACATATCGAAAAACATATGGAACAAGTTCTTTGTTTATATCATTTAAATTTCAACCGAGAATAAAATAAGTTTTCTTTTTCTAAACAGACTCGTCTTATTAAAAAACTATTTTCTTATTTAAGTCTTCTCGAACTACAATAGTTATCAAATAATAAGTAATACGAAAACCCAAAACGATTTTATAATTTATTTATACCGTCTAGTCCAATATGTCACAATGGAACTTTACGGATGGAAATTATTCTCTTGTCGTATAGATGCCTAGTGTATGCGATAGATAGTAGCACACGTGACGTAAAATGAGATATCCTCCTAATCCAACCTAATAAGGGAGGGGAGTATAACCACATGGTAGAAGGGTGACGACATGCCCAAGGACTGGCCCTAGTACCGTGTAATGCTTGGGTGTGCATGACAGTGTCATTGCAGCCATTTCTGTTGTTTCTAGTAACAGTTGTGAATGCACGGTAACTGTTTTAAGCATATGCAGTCCCAACCTGCCAAGGTTGGTCATTTCTGTAAAGTAACATTTTAATAGATCTCATCAACATTTTCTTAAAATGATATTAGTTAAATTTTTACCTATTTTGTAAAGTGTAACATGCCAAAGAGCAAAAAAATAACATTTTGTAACAAAAAAACTCATGACTGAACAAGCATGTTGCTTGGCTTAACGATTTCGCAGTATGTCATTACTGTATATTTTACTATGTCATTAACAAATAATTAATCTGTATTTAAATATTAGATTTAAAACACAGCTAAAAAAAAGTTATTGTGTAGCCTTTGAAATCCGATGTTGTCAAAGATCTGACTTCTGGAATATGGAGTAATTTTCGCTCGAAGAGATATACATATAAGCAGGTACTACAACCTCAAGGAACCCTTTGCAACGTATCGACATAAGAGACATCTAGACTAACAAATTTAGTGTAAGCTAGGTTAAAAGGTATTTTCATTCTTTCATCAGCAACACCATTGAGTACACTACGCACTGATGACGGTTTTCAATTAGATCATTAAAAGATCATGTTCAAATTTTAGACAACTGATGTAAGTGTAAAAAATATGTTTGCTTTTTTTCCAAAATTACTTAAATCCACATCATGTATCACAATACAATTAGGTTAAATTAAAGCTAAGGTCTTTGAATTTAGGATTTCTCCCCATTGAGCTAAAACAGCAAATAATATGTAATACTATATTGAATAAAAACTCAAATTAATACACAGTTATCATAAGATTCACTCTCCGAATAAAAATTCCTTAAATCTGTATTTTAAATTTCAATCTAAAATGAATTAGAAAATAATTCAGTGGCTAGCTCTTGAAAACCCCCAAAAGACGAATCTTCTGATAAGACAACTGTGAAAACGGTGCTTAATTCTTCTGATGATTCAGTTCAATGAATGATATTCTATTAGAAACCACAAATTTTGAATTCAGAGCAAGTGTGATGTAATTAATTTAAAATTGTACATAACTGTAATAACAAAATGTTATTTCTATTATATTATTTACGCTATTAAAACAACTTAAGAGGCCTCTTCTCCCTTCCTCTTAACGTTTACACTTTCTATTACAGTATGGTTTAATCAAAGTGACCATTTACCCTTCCTCCCATAGTGCAAGTATCATTTCCAAAATGTTTTATATTATAATAAATTACGATGCACGTCTGTTCCAAGATTAAAAGGAACTTACACAAAATTAAGATACAATGCATCAACCAAAGCTTCACCCTTTAAATATGCAAAATAGTCATAAACATGAAGAGATTTTTTTTTTTCAAGTAGCTCATATATGAAAATCAGTTATGGGGTACATGTTTCAGGTAGTTAACTTAACTCCGTATCTAGTTGCATATACAGCCTTAACAACATAGTGATTGAAGAAATAATGACTGTCTTAATAATGATTTACAACAAATATTATTAAGAATTTTAGGATTTCAATGAGGAAACATAAAGTTCAGGCTTTTTTCTAACGTTTAGCAACATGCATGAAAATGAAAACGTGTTTCACTACGTTGCGGTCTGCCCGATTTTATCGCATATTAGAAAATATTGTCTCGGAAAATGTACATTATCAAAACATGAATATGACTGCTATTTAAACGGAATGGATTGGCAAAGTTTAGGGAAATACATGAAATTAGCTTGGAAGTATAGGTGGGAGCTCGTCAATGAATTTAATTTTTAGTTTCTATGAAATTTATTTCCATTTTATTTATTTGTTTTTTTCTTCTTTATACATAACATTATATAACTACGTTGAAAATATACCTGTCGAACAAAGTCCTCTAAATTTGCAAACATTCTAATTATTTTTTTTAATTATTTTATTTTTTTTGCCACTATTACCATATTTGCGATTTATAAATATGCATGTAAATATAGAAGATCGAAAGTTAATTTTACACAAAGTTTATTTGTTGTACTTCATATATGTGTGTGTGTGTGTGTGTGTGTGTGTGTGTGTGTGTGTGTGTGTGTGTGTGTGTGTGTGTGTGTGTGTGTTGATTTTGCATTTTACGCAACAGGAGATAAAAATATAACAACTGAACTAATTATAGCAACAAATTACATTGCTGTTAATGTTATTACTTTTTAAGTTTAGATAATACAAATTTTAAAGCTGATTTTTTTGTTTTTTGAGCTTTTGTTAGATATGTTTGCTTCTAAAGCAGAATAAATGTGGAAAGTGTATATGTATATATTTAAATGTAGCGACCAACCAAACAGACGGTTTAATACCATTGTTTTATAGTGCAAATACTATCAGAGGATTATCATGTTACCTTATTTGTAATCGTTTAAATAAAGCACTTTTTCTTCTTCTTCTTCTTCTTTTCTAACGTTTAGCAAATAACAGTTAGAACTGTGACGTTTCAATGCAGCAGTTGACTAAAGATCGCTTGCTCAAGACGTCTATGCTTACCTGACGAAGGCGCTGAAGCAGGATTTGAGAAAGATGATCAGACATCATATTTTCGTAACAGGCCTTTGACTAAACTGACGAGACATGGATTTGCTCATCACTATCGATTTATTTGGACTATTCCTAGTGCCCTTAATACCTAGCCAGACGCCTTTTGTTGAATTCTATTTGATTCCACATTATCTTTATAGCTGTTGTTACCTTGCCGTAAGTGACCAACGCCCATTGATAGAAATTAAACCTCTTAGTTTAGAAGACTAGATTCAAATTACACTTTATATGCACACACCCTGATTTTTCTTGAAGTTTATACTCAAATTTTATATAACATAAATACTTATCCATGTATATACAAGCTACTAGTAATAATAAAAACTTTATAATTAATCGAGAAGATTCCACAATAGATTATTTCATCTCTGATTACAGACTAAACAATAAATATACCTTTAAGGTCTAAATACCTCTTTAAAATCTTAATACATTCAAAATGTACCCTGTAATGGATTCCTGATTTGAACTGCTTCAAGTTCACTCGGATGAAATATCCAGTGTAGAACTTCGCTCTTCTTTGAATCCAAAACCTGACATCAAGGTTAAGGCCCTGCCGTTTAATCTGGTATATTCTTCAAATGGACGAGCCAAATTAACATATTTTTCTTTGAATATAATACATTTAGATGTGATTTATGTACTTATTGCGATACTTTCTGTTAATTTGAGCATAAGTTTAATAACGTTGAAATGAAAAATGATGAACACAGTGTTTAGTTACAAATAGGTTTTTATATTGTTGATACAAATTTTATATTTGAAATTAGAGTACCAAATTTGAGTGTATGTAGTGTCTGACATTAATTTTACCCAACCTGACCGCCTTATCTAATTCCAGAGTTGCCAAACCTCCCTTAAATCACTAACTCGCGTCTACCAATCCAAAAATGTATATACCCTGACTCTTAGATCTATTAACTAATAAAAAGTCCCCAGAATTAGTAACAACTACATCTGTTTGATTATCTAAATTGCAATCCGCAATGACATTTACCTCTACTTATTCCGTTAAATCTCTTTAAATAATCTTAATTTAACTAAAGAATCCTTGTACGATAAAAACATTTTTAATTTTATGTAATAGGAAATTTAACTTATCCTTTTTGTTGATAAAGGCCTTTCTGTGAATCCGGATTTTTTATATACAATTAAACCTAACCGGGATATTACAGTAATTAAACAATACATTATCAGAAATAAAAAATTGTGAAACATATTACATAATTTTACTGTATAATATGATTAAAATAAAACGTAATTTGGCCTTCGATTATTTCGTAATGTAATATATTTTCATATACCAGGTTGGAGAACTATGTATGTTTTTGATAGAGGCTTGATAGGTTAATATTTTAGGATTTTTCAAAAACTTACTAGATTTGACTTTTAGTAAAAAACTAGATTGTCCTTCAGCGGCCTCAACATCTACCATCCCACTGCTTGAGTTTGAGGTAACCTTTCTATTTGAGGGCTGTAGGCAAATCCCCCCGGTGTCTCGGCTATACGAAGTACATACCGTGGAGAGAGAGGCATCATCAAATTTGATCTTGACTACATAAACTAGTATAAATGCATAATTTCAAATCTATAGAATAAATGGATTCGTTCTCAAAATATGTACAAGCAGCAATACTGACTATCATAGCTTAGCCTGTAACTGGCAGAATTGACAGCAACTCTAAAAGTGTAATATACATAATTAACTATTAATTATTGATCCAAACGTTAATCATATAAATTGGGATGTTGGCTTATTTGTATTATAAACCCTGAACTATTATTGATTTTTTGATTTTGATAGTTTAATTTTAATACTATTTTAGTATATATGTTGAATGTATTTTTTTTCATTTCAGCTTTTTATGTTAAGGAATATTACACAGATTTATTTTATTATCTTTATATTACGTACAATATTAGGGAACAGTCAGGGCCTTATTAAAATCGTGTCGTCCATCGTCCAGTCCTTATGTCTGATAACTCAGCGGATGCTAAAGGGGCTTGAAACTCGGTATATCTTGGTTCCTATTGGACCAAATGCAGGTCTTTCATTTTGGAGTGAAATAACAGCCTGTATATCTCCCCGCCTGTACGATAAATTTCAATAAAAAATATTTCAGATTTGAAAATATGTATTTAGTTTGATTTTGGTCCAAGTGAAACGTGTTAAGATAAGTTCAGATATGTCCTGTCAGATTTTTTAAGATTCTGTTATATCTTTTTAATCTTTGTAATTATATATACAATTTGTAATTATACCAAAGGTTATACAATTCCTAGTACTATCAGATTTTTATTCTAACTAACAATTATACTTGTGGATGTGGAGTTTTCAATGTATCTTAAAGTGTAAATTAAATTAGTTAAAGTAAATTTTATTTTTAAATACAAGTTAAAGTTCCGAGAGTATTCTATAGTCATCAAACTGCCGTTCCTGCTGCACAGCCTACATTGAGTATCGTACACGATCGTGTTTTGTATTGTGTTTGTGATGTATATTTTATTGACTTATCTGGTTGTTTCTGTGTTATTGAATTGTTTGAGAGTAGGCCCTTAAACATAATTATTTTAAGACGCATGATTAGACACCCAACCTTTCCAAAATTGTAATATTTGATTATTAGGGAATATTCCCTTTCTACCATGGTCATTTGTTTTTAATTATTGTTGCTTAATCTGTTTTAATCTGTCATTAAGATATTAATATTGGCAACACGATTAAAAAATGCCTGACGTATCTTTACATCGCATTATGTAATGAAGGGATCAAAAAACATCAAGTACTGTCATAGTAGGTATTTCTCATGTTCATTTGCAACAAAATATACACGAAGAAAGCATACTGCATTAAATGGATGCTAGTAATAACTTAAAATTTGTTATATTTATTTATAACGATGCAATTCAAAGCAGTGAAAACTCTTATAACGATAAGACGCCTACTGTATCTCAAGAAAAAGTTAGTGATTTGTATCGTCTTCGAAACACCTCCAATGTTTTCCATTATACCGGTCCCTGCACTCGGTGTCGTATTTTATGGTTCATAAATCCATAAGGTCCGTTACATCTTAACCTGTAACATTTTAAATATGAAGATTTAATTTAACAATCTCTTTACGAATTTAAAACTTACCAACATTTACTTACCATCAGAAAAAAGAAATACAAATACGTTAATATATATTGAAAACAATGTTGTCAAATGTGTAAATACTTATTTTATAACATTTCGATTAACAATATTTAAAACCTAAAATATACATTTTAAACTCGGGTTTTAAACAATAAAGATGACGTTAATAATAAACGCAAAATAAATTTCAAAGTACAGTACACCGAAGATAATAGAACAGTCACTTTAAAATTACTTTTCAAAACAAATAACAAGATAAAAAAACCACCTCAGTTCCCTAATTTTACATTTCGCAAGGAACTTATATACGTAATTTTAAAAACTAGTATCTTCTCTATTTTAGATATCAAAGTTTACAACATAAACAACAAGTATCAGAATGTGGTGTTACATATAATTCACATACCCTAATTCAAACTCTTAAGAGAAAAAAATACTGAAATGTACGGTTGATAAATAATATGCGTATAATTTTAAGAGACGGGAGCTAATTTGCTTTGTATAGCAACACAACATGCTTGAGGAATTTCCTTATAAAATAAATGGATTGACAGCCGTGCTAATTTTGGTACAGGATGAAATGGGAAGAGCTCCATAATGAAAATTATTTTATTATAATCTCTCCACAGGTCGGATCAACCCGTATGTATTTTGTTATTTATCGTATGTAAAATAAAATATTTACTTTTAATAGCATGTTTAAATTCGTCTTTATATTTAAACGACATTTTATTTCATGTTCCTTAATACAAACCATCCTATATTGCTGAAATAACATGTTTAAAACATGAATTTGAAACGTATTTAGATGCAAACCAGTTTATGTCTTAATGTTTTTATAAGAAAACATCTGTTTCCATAGATTTGATGCAAAACGACGTGTTTCCAAAATAGAATGACTTTTACTCTAATTTCTAGATGGCCCAATCATAGCCAAGTTTTGTTTTTATATTTATACTCAATATCATTGTTTCGCGCCTTTATAATTCAACACCCTGGTGTAAAAAATATATATTGTCGATATTCCTAAAATTTTTCTATAACTGTGACTTAAGCCTTAAGATTAGTCTATTTCTTATCTGACAATAATTATACCTAGTTACCATGAAAACACCATTTTAAAACCTAATACTATTAAAAATGTTTCAATACAGTGGCATCCTGATTAATTCTATCTAAGTTGAGAGAGACGATGTTACCAGCGTTCACCTACACTCTTCTTCGGACTTCTGACCCTGCGCCACGGCCGTGTCCGTGATGTGTTGCTGTGTGGCTGGGAATATACTTCAGATGGATAAGTTAAAAAATCATACTGTTCAATGAATAGTCACTTAGATGTTGTCTTGCATGTATAGCTGTAGATGTTTGCCTGAGTATTAATCATGAAAAATAATCCTCGAGTTTAGAATTTGTAACAATTTGTAGAATTTTTTAATACCCGTTCAAAATCCCTGCTAAGGTTTGTTATTTAAAATTTTAAAGTGACATTTTAATAGACATTTCCTTTAAAGGTTACGAGAGTTACATGACAAGGAGTAAAACATAATACATATTTTAAAACAACAAAAAACATCGCAGAGCAAGCTTTTTTCTTTGCTTAACGATTACGCAGTATATATTTTGTTACTGTGTTAGAAACAAATTACTATTTTATATTTAAATTAGTTTAGAAATAATACCAAAGAGGGTGGGTTTTGTATGGTCCCAAATTGCAAGAATTGGCAACTACCTTTATCCTAATAACTATTTACTATTTTGGGTATAAATTCTAATGTTTCTGTTAATACTAGAACAAATATGTCAAATTTCTTTACTATGTCGTGATATGATTTCTGTATTGAAGTCCCGGCACCCTAGCTTACATGTAACTGGCCCCAAATCTTGTTGTCATTATCTTAAGTTAAGCAATTATCCACAAAATAAAAGATGATAACTGAAGTTCATATTGAGATTGTTTTCTTTTTGTGTGGAACTCATAGAAAGTCATTTATGTTCAACGATAAGGGTTCCAATGTTAAATATTTACGGTGGCTGCTCCTCTGCAATGTATATAATGATATGAGTAGGCCTATACTTCATAAAAAAAATTTTTCATAGTATTAACCTATCGTATTGCGGCCTGATTTATTCTTATATAGATATTCAATTCTTATATCATATTTGAAAACATTTTAAAAGTGTTGTAAAAAACAAAAAGTAAACGGTACATCCAAACTAAAATTTCAATATTATCTAAATGTGTTGCTAACTTTTAATCATACGCCAGCGTAGGCTAAACTGGGATTTACAAAGAAATTCTAAAGCAGATGTAAAGTATTTAAATAAATCGTTAACTAATAAAAATGTAGTATACGGGATGTTTTTTGCAAACATGACAGGACTAAAAATGATATAATACGCATAAGTATTGAAATAACTATAAAAATGTATTAATTTTGAACGGGACACGGCTCTAAATATTGTACTCGTATAAAGACTAAATATTGTATTTTCCACTAGCTTATATATTTAAAAATGTAACTGAATACATATACATTTTATGTATCTTTATATATATATATATATATATATATATATATACAATTTATTTTAATTGAAAGCATATGCATTTTTATATAACTTTAACAGAAACTCGAATTAAATTGTTTATTCTCTAAATTGCCATCCATTTGATACAGTTTCTAATGAATTTTTGTTGATAATTTTTTTATGACATTTATGAGAATAAACAATTTAATTCAAGTTTATGTTAAAGTTAAATAAGAATTAAAAACGGTACAATAGGCCTATATAACTTTTTTCTATAACCTTCGGAAATATTTTATATGTTTGCAAGATATTTGAAATGCAAACGCATTGAAAAAAAGTATTTTTAATAAGATAATTCTCAGTAATACGTCGGTTTTTTACACATAGAGAGTAATAAAAAATTTGTATATTTAAAATGCTCTTACTGATAAACTTAGATGATCAACAAATGTTTTAAAAAAAACATTTAAAAATATGATGAGATGAAAAAAATTAAAATCTGTTATTTACAAAGTGACTGCATTTTTAAATTTGTAAGGACACTAATTATAATAAGGAACAATAAAAAAAATCCATCACGTTTATCAATCTATGGGGTTAGAAATTTGTAGTTTGATTTTTCATGTAAAACACATATCGTAAACTTTATAGTTAAACGAAAATTTCATTATTACCTAAAGATTATATATCTTTTAATTTAATAGAAACGTAGATTAAACTGGATTTCTCCAGGAAAAATTTTTAAAAAAGTGTAGAACTATTCAAACATAAATTAAAAAAATGAAAACAGTAAAAACGTGATATTTATGAAAAAAAGATGTGACTTTTTAAATATTAAAGTTGAGTCATAATATTTAAATTATTATTTGTTCATACTAAATTTAGATGAGGGCCAATTACTCTATGAGGCTAAATATAGTATTTATTACAACTTTTATTTACTTTTAATTAGAATTATAGAAGTAAAGATTTAATAAATCTCTGATTTGCATTATTAGAAAGTTTCTATGGAAACTAATGTTAAAATTATTAAAGTATTTTTTATGAAGTTATGTTCGTAATAGGTCGGTACAAAATTCAGCGGTGGTGTTTACGATTAATATATATGTTGAACGTGGAATTATCATCCTTTCAATATCCTAATATAACGTTAATCTTATCTATAATAATATCGGTATACCTCTCAAGTAAGCACCTAGTGCACTTGAAAGATTTTGCAAGATTTCCTATCACTCTAAAAGCAAACCAGCCAACAATATCGCGTATTGCCTTTATTTATACTATTTAAATGGCAACCGAGAATCAAATAAGTTTACTTTAAATGATCTCAAGCTGTTCTTTTTGTACAAATACTCATTTATTGCCTATATCTACATGGAATAAATAATATTTTTATTTATATAATCTAAAAATATAAAAAACGCTATTAAAAAGTATTTATACAATACAGTTCAATGGTTTACAAAGAGAAATTACGGTTCTACATTATACTCTAGTCGTGTGGATGCATATTTTCTACGACAGATAGCAGCAAACGTAACGTAAACCGCGATTTCCCAACTATCCAAGCTAATAAGGGAGGGGAGTATTACATGGTAAAAGGGTGACGACCTGTCTAAGGACTGGCCCTTAGTACCATATAATACTCTAACCTGGTTGCGTATAACAGTGTCATTGCAGCTATTGCTGTTCCTTCTAGTAACAGTGGTGAATGCACGACAACTGTTTTAAGCACAGTCAGTCACAATCCCTGCCAAGGTTGGTTACTTAACATTTGTAAAGTAACATTTTGTTAGATCACATTTTCTTTGCAACATATTTTACGGAAGTTTATTGTAATTTTCACTAATCATAACGTGTGCGAGACCAATCAGTAACAAAGTTCCCTTTTGTATGCAAAGCCCAACATGACTGAACGTGGCATTGCTTGGCTTGGCCACTACTTTTTAACAACTATTTACTATGTTTAGTGTAATTCTAACTGTGTTGAAAAACTAGAACAAATAAGTCCTTATTCAAGATGATTTATTTAATGAAATTCTGGCCTGCCAAGCTGGCATGTTGAACAAAACTTGACTACGGCAGTGAATAAACCTGATTTCTTGTCTGCTAGGAAAATCAGAGAATAAAATCCAATGCAACCACCTGCTCCAGTAAGTAAGAAAATAACTTCTGGAAATGTCAAACACAAGTTTATCAAGTCGGCAGTGGTTGGCACTGGCTGTGAATCCCCAGAGCGGCAGGCTGGGCTACATGGAAGTAACTCGATGCTCAACCCAGTATCAGTTAATTCTACAGCATTGAGTTCGGTTTCGGCGGTCTGTGGTGTTGAGGAGCCATCTGGTTATGATACAAGGGAGCCTGAAAACGAATCGTCTGAGCCAAGAAGGGATAATACAAATAACCTATTTGTAGAGGTTAATTACAAAAAACGTAAAA
This sequence comes from Homalodisca vitripennis, assembly GCF_021130785.1. Taxonomy (NCBI): domain Eukaryota; kingdom Metazoa; phylum Arthropoda; class Insecta; order Hemiptera; family Cicadellidae; genus Homalodisca; species Homalodisca vitripennis. The sequence goes on from NW_025776391.1 coordinate 128,983, forward strand.
TGCCGGGACAGAGTAGGCCTAGGACCGGTAAAAGATGTATGTTTTTGACTGGTAGTGCTACTGTTAACAGTGATAAATTAAAAATTTATATTTTCGTATCAAGACTTTCTGAAGATAAGGAGTGTGAGAATCTAAGGCAATACTTGAAAGACTGTTCTGATGGTGGTAATTTTGAAGTAACAAAATTAAAAACCAGGTACCCTGGCTACAGTTCTTTTAAAATCGGGATTCCTCTAACACTCTGGGACAAGGTTTATGACCCGGACTTTTGGCCAATGGGAACATATGTGAGTCGATTTAGGTACCCACGTAAAAGTGCTTCAGTACCTTCTTTTTTGGATCCCAGTCAAGGGGCAAATACAATAAAATAGATCTTTCACTTTTAGGTAATGTTCTGGAGCAAAAGCCTAATAACAATTCAATAGTAATTAAACTTTGTGTTGATGGGCCTAACCTGAAAGTTACATACTGTGATGTAAATACAATAATTGGGTGTAGTTATAATTTTAAATTGGCTTTTTGGAACATTTGTAGTTAACTAATAAACTCTGTAGCATTGAATTATTGAATAACCAACTTAATTCTGATGTCTTGTGCATCGCGGAGCATTGGTTAGCTTCATCTGAGGTCCAACATTTGGTAATTCCAGAGTATAGTGTTGCAAGCTATTTTGCAAGGGAACATCACTTGCACGGTGGAGTACTTATTTGGGTCAAGCAAGGTATTGAGTTCTCCATCTTGGACCAAGTTCTTGGCTACTCGGAGGAGATGACTTGTGAGTTGGCAGCTGTTGTGCTCCCTGTGTTAAAGACGGTTGTTGTTGCGGTTTATAGATCTCCTGCAGGTAGTCTAGCCTCTTTTTATGACAAATTGCATGATGTTTTTGCTTTTTTATACTGCATCAAAATGAACATTATTGTAGTTGGGGACTTCAATGTAAACTTTATGGCAGACAATGAAGAGTCCCATGAACTATTAAACTTAATTGATAGTTTTGGATTGAATGTGACTGTGTCGGATATCACGAGGCCAAATACCAACTCTTGTGGAACTGCGGGTAGCTGCATTGATAACTTACTAACTTCCCTACATCCTGATAGAGGACAATCGTCGGTGCTCCATAATCCTGCTTCTGATCACATCATCTTCTTTGTTGCGGATATCGAGACTGATGGATCGACGGGAAATATATCATATTAAAACACTTAACTAGACCTTTGAGCTTGTCTGGGGTATCCTTTTTTGTGCATTATCTTAGCCAAATTAACTGGATGTTAGATGTATATAGCCTAAATTTAAGTATCAATGTTACGTTTAAAGTGTTTCTTGACCTTTTTTTATGGGCCTTAAATTGTGCTGCTGCAATTAAAAAATTGAAATTAAAAGCTAAAAGTTCATGTATTAGATGGTATCATGATGGTCTTGTTAAACTTAAGTCTGAGTTGGATAGGTTATATTTTATTACTCAAAATACAATTAAGGATAAGAAGGATTTAATGGCAAAATATAGAAGTCTCAAAGCAGTGCACAAACGTGAGATAAACAGATCTAAACTTTGTCATAACAATAGTATAATAGATAGATCCAAAAATAAAAGCAAAGCTGCTTGGGGCATAATAAAAAAGTCAGCCAAAATCAACAGCAGGCCAGTTCCCAAGTCTCATTTTCTCAGACCTGACACTACTTTTAATGATTTGTTTGTCTCTTCTGTGGAAGATACTTGTAAAACATTGGTAATAGTACCTATGATTATTTTTATTATCTTGACAAGTCCTGTAACTCAGAGACTATAAATTTTAACTTTAGTTTTAACGAAATTAAGGTGGAGGAAACCTATGGAGCTATTCTTAGCCTAAGCAATAGCACATGTTTGGATGTTTTTGGTATCAATGCACATGTACTAAAAGCTGCTGCCGAACATGTTTGTGAGGTCTTGACTTACATGTTTAATGAATGTATTAATAAAGGAACTTATCCTGATATATTTAAGATTAGTAAGGTTATTCCTGTTCATAAGAAAAGTCCTATGGACAAGCATTGCAACTATAGACCTATTTCTATTATTCCAGCCACAGCTGTGTCGAAGGTCTTTGAGCGGTTGGTACATGGGCAGATTGTAACTTATTTAGAGTCAAATAACTTGTTCAGTGACTGTCAGTTTGGTTTCCGTTCTAATCGCAGTACTATAAAAGCGGTACAGGCTCTTGTAAGTGCTTGTTTTGATGGCCTTGAACAAAAAAATGTTGTTAATTTTAGAAGTTATGACCTTTCAAAGGCCTTTGATACTGTTGAACATAGTATTCTAGTCAATAAATTGAAATTTTATGGTTTTAATCAATTAGTTTTAGATTTTTTTTACTATTATCTGACAAATAGGTCACAATGTGTATATTAAAATGGCTCATATTCAGTAAATAAACCTGTTAACTTTGGAGTGCCGCAAGGCTCAATACTGGGGCCAACATTATTTATTCTTTATATAAATGACCTCCCAGGAAATCTAAATGACAGCTGTGTAAATACTTATCTCTTTGCAGATGACTTGGGGCTATTGGTTAGTACTGAATCAGCCTTGGACAGTGTAAATAAACTTAGCGATAAGAATTCTACTGTCTTGGATTGGTGTTCTTCAAATAAACTTTGCATAAACATTGGAAAAGTTCAAGAGCTACCTCTTAATTTGTACAGTAAAAGTAGCGAAAATAGTATTAAGTTTCTTGGAATATATGTTCAGTCGAATCTCAAGTGGCTTGATCATATTAACTAGATAGCCTCTCGAGTTGCTAAAGGTGTTTTCTTAATTAGGTCATTAAAGGGCATAATTTCAACTGATTATTTATTGTTTGTATGCTATGCTTATGTTCATAGCTTTATCACTTACGGAATCACCTTATGGGGCAATACACAGTATGCAACAAAATTTTTATTCTGCAAAAAAGGGCTGTTAGATTGATTGCTGGTGTATCTAACAGAGATCACTGTAAAGATTGGTTTGAAAAGTTTAATATTTTAACCCTGCCATCCGTTTATGTATTAAGTGTATTGATGTATGTTAAAGATAACTTGAATGACCTTGTTAGCCTTAGTGATAACCATAACTATTTTACGAGAAATAGGAATGATCTGTTGCTGATGAAGTGTAAATACACAAGCACGCAAAGTAGCTTTAGGTATCTGGGAATCAAATTGTACAATGCTTTACCTGAACGTATAAAAATATTATCTAGGCCTAGGTTTGAAACCTCCATAAAAAACATGTTGCTTAAGAAGTGTATATATATAGTGTAAATGAATTTTACAATGCTAGTAATAGTATGCTTCTTTAACTAGTTTCACATGTTATAACTTGTTGACGTTGTTATACACTATTGTAGTGTCCTGACAATAAATGATTTGATTTGATTTAAAGACCATTTCCTATCCTGTGAATCCTCGGTATTGTACTGTTGTACGCGTAGTTCGTAGCGAGAAATTCCCTCTCGAAAAGCTGCACAGATCTTGAAGATGGTCGAGGAAAACGAAGATTGATCCTCTCTAGAGGTCTCGGGGAATCACAAGACCACGAAAAAATCTTCTTCAAGAACATCAGGTCAGCAATTTGGCGTCTGGTGCTCAAGGGTAGGAGCCCAAAGTGGCGTTGCAGATCTTCAACAGGAACCCCGTCGTAGGCAAATCCAAGTCTCTAACCAATCAGCCTGGTGAATCTTATCTGAATTATTTCAACGAGTTCCACGTGACCCAACAGGTAGGGAGACCATACCGGCGAACAGTATTCCAATATTGGTCGAACCAACTGGACGTGCAGGGCCCGAAGTGTCCATGGTGAAAACCCATCTCGAGAAGTCTTAAATATAAGACTGAGGGCAATAGTGGCCTTCCTAGTAACTGCAGACAGATGTTGTTCAGGGCTCAGTGACGAGGACAAGATAACTCCCAAATCCTTAACTGTGCTTGAGCGATTTAGTATAGTTCTTCCCATCTCGTAGTTGAAGACTATGACCCTAGCTGAGCGATGGAATGAGACCACAGATCACTTTGAGAAATGTATATCCATGTCATCCAGCACACACCAGGAGACGACCCTTTCCAAGTCGGATTGCAGATAGGCGCAGTCTTGAAGTGAGGATACCTCCCTATATACCTTGGCGTCATCCGCGAACATTAACAGGCTAGACGATGTGACGACATTCTGAAGGTCATCAATGAAGATAGAAAAAGGGGCAGGTCCCGGCAGAGAACCCTGAGGCACCCCAGACACTGCCTCAAATGCAAAAGATGACGCACGACGAGGAGACGATTCGCTGATAACTCTCGAACCACATCAAGAGAGATCCAGTCACTCCCCAAGCCCTAAGTTTCGCTAGGAGATGAATGTGGCTTATCCTGTCGAAAGCCTTTTGATTGAAGGTTTTGAACCGAAAGACTTTGATGTTAGTTATGGCATCAGCAACGATCAAGAATTAAAATATAGTGTAAAGTTTGTAGTGGAGATTGTTCCTAGGGGAAAAGTGCCAAAATCAGTTAACGAAAGGAGGTAGTATACTTTTATTTAAGTTTAAAATGTCAATTGTCTATAATCCTGTTACGTTTCCAGATATCCAACTTCTAAAAACTCGACTTTAAGATAGGAAAATATATTTTAAATGCAAAATAATTAATTTAAGCATAAATTTTAATTATGTAATTTTATAAGAATTAAAAAATAACTATCAGACATCGTTCGCAACATAAAAGTTGATATTACGAATCAACCCAGCTTCTGAGCTTTTTGCTATAACATTTACAGAATGAAGCTATCTCGAAATACTATTCATTGTTACGTTTCTGGAAATATTAAGAAACCGGTTTGAAACAGGTTAGGTAATAACGATCCCTGTCGGTTTAATTAAAAATGAGACCATGATGGCACAGGCGCGATGGTGCGTCATTTTAAGATTTGAAAAAAGGATGTGATTAGGAGCATTTACTAAAGAACAGGTTAGCTTGATTTTGTTCTAACTTAAATTTCAAAATTCGAACAAGATTTATTCATTCCTAGACAAGACATTCTTAAAACATTTTTCATATATTTAGGCTAAAACGACCGATTTCTCACAAAAATAGTAACTATTTTAAAGGACGCAGCTGAATAACAGTAAACTAAATTGCATAATTTACCATGAATAGTCTAAATGTAAGAAAGTGATGGAAGCATCCACCATACGAAGTTTGGAGATTTATCGACCCTTGATAATACTTAGATATATTGAACGACCCTAACAAGATCAGGGGTTAGACGCTTGTGTGAGATCTACACTTTTAGTATACATCATAGAATTTTGTTGGTACTAGGAGCACTGAGATTTTGATTATTACTTTACATGTTATTATAGTGATAATCAATGAGTTTCTAAATATTGTTTGGTATAATTTTTCATATTTTATGCTATTTAAAAGTTAATGTCTGCATAGCTTATTTTCCATGGGAAGTTGCTTAATGTAATATGATCTAAGCTTACATGTACAGATATGAATTTATTACCTAATTGATAAATACTAATTAAGAAAATTAGTTACTAAATATGTTGGTAATCTTGCTTATATTTTAATTAAAGTATTATAAATACGTCATTTCTTATATGATAAATCTAAAAAGGTCTCGACAGTAAGTTCAGATTTTCTCAAGATCATATAATGGTATGTAATGAACTGCACATCTTTGTTGTTCCTGTACATATATTTTTGCATAAAATAGTATTTGATATGTTAAAATCTATCTATAAGCTACAATAGAGAACGAGGTTTTAATATGCTATTAATATAAGATGGATGGTCCCATAAACAAATAAAAAAGACTACCAAGTATAACCTTAAAATAATGTTGTTCTTTAATATGACAATTTTTTTTATTTGTAAAACATTTGTTATGAATCATATTTTAAAGAAGAATTGTACTAATACAGTGTAATGGAAATAATTGTAAATAGTAAATGGTTAAGCGAAAAAGCACAAACAAATCACACAATTTTAAATTTTAGTTGGACTACGTTTTGATTGTTGTGTTATTCTAAAACGATTTATCACTTAGGTATGTTTTATTGTTTGAACTTGCAATATATAATTTTGTATTCTTTACTTATATCGAAGAAACTGATTAGCAAGTGATGAGAAAAGAAAATAGGGTTTACTTACTGTTCAGTACTTATTTCTTAATTAACGGCTGGTGTTGTTACTGGCCCGAGATGACGTCACCGACTCGCAGCCCCTTCTCCAACCCCTTCAAGATAAGAAGACGCGGCTCAATTATTCTCTCCGCAGGCGGCGTACTGGACACACGCTGCTGCCCGCATTCCACCCCAATACATGAACAGTTTTCACGTTTATACAGCTCTATTTTGTTTTTATGTATTTCAAGTTAATATAGTTACTTTTTTTACCCTCTCGGATTGAATCATTCCCCTTGTTGTCCACCGCTCTCCATCTACAAGACCTACACAAGACTTCTGGTGATCCTGGACTCCCCGCTGCCCTGGCCGAGGACCTCGACGACCCCGTTCTACGAGACTCCCCCAAGGTACATCACCAGTCGTTTTTATTTCGGCTATACCGCGGTTACGGCTCTTCCTCAAAGACCGTACATTTGGTCCTCTATCTGTAAATGAACGAACCGAAGCCCTTGCTCAATGTGTAAAACTCGTTCAAAAGCAACACTATTCTCCAGAAATAAAAGCAGTCAATCAAGGAAAGCCATGCTCTCCTTCGCTAAGAAAACTCACATCATTTTTATCATCTGATACCCTCATGGTGGGGGGTACACTGAAGTATTCTCCCTTGCCTGAGTCTTCGAAGCACCCTGTTTTTATTCCTTCTCAAAGTCACTTCGCAACTCTATTGTGTGATCACTATCACCTGTACTCTCTTCATGGTGGTCCCAAAATAGTTCAATCTCTTATTCAACGCCGCTACTGGATTCCTGGTGCAAGAAATCTCATCCGAAAACGCATTTTTCGATGTCTCACTTGCTTTTTCTTTTATACTTAACCGTCTACCAAAAGGCCGGGTTGTAATATTTTCCCTGTTCTATGTGACTTTTTTGTGTATGTCAACAGAATTGGAACTTGCGCTATCTCTAACTCAGAACCAAAGCATACCGTTTAGCCCACCAGGCCAATGGCACTCCCTCATACTCATTTATTATTGGTTTTGAGTTATAGAAGCCTTATTTTTGGGCCGTTGTCTGGGTTGTGTAAAAATTCCAGATCACACTGTCAATTAAGCTAACCAATCTAGAGTATGTAGGCATTCTTGCACATAAATAATCATATTATTCCTTCTTAAATTGGTTCTTATAAGAGAGTTATAATATTATTTCTAAAAACAAAATTTAAACCAAGTATAAAGAATTCATTATATCCATTATATCGGATCATTCATTAATCCGACATTTCCTCAATCTGGAATAAAGTTTAAAGATTAACTATATTTGTATATGCATTACAATACTATTCAGGGATTCATATAATAAGAGTAAAATATAAACCATTGTTTCAATTTCTTTGACGTACTTCAGCTGAAACACCAAAGAAAGTTTAATAGTGTCAACAGCTCTTATTTTCAAGTACATTTTGATTATAAAACACCATTTACCATTACAATAGTTGTTACGTTAGATAAACATATGGCCTTGCTGTCATAAAGAATTAATATAATACTCTTTAATTTATATTTTACAACGTTAGAGACCAATATGGGATTTTTCACTACTTTAAAGACCACTGTGACGTAGAAAGGAGAGATTTGACAAACAATAATTTGGTATATATCCATAAACGACATGTAATAATGTCTACGTATAGTATGTAGTCTAAACTTTATAAGAGGGTGTGGTATATTTATGAAAAAGGCGTAGTATTTATTTAATAAAACGATATATTTTAAAACAAGTTAAAAGTGTATTATAACGATTAACGATTAAGGGTGCATTAGTGTTCTCTACTATAAATATTGTCCGTTATGGAATTCGTAAGTTTTTAATACAACACAATTAATTATGGTTATTTTCTTAAATGGCATGTACAAAGGGCATGGAGTATGTTATTGTGGATGAGCTTAATCCTCGGTGTAATAAAGTAAATGGGATTTCAGGGGTCCAAATTTCCCCAAAGTCTAAAAAAGTTTTAAACATTCTTAACGTGTAATTGTTTTTAAACCCAGTTTAATGACTAATCTGCTATTAATTATGTATTTCGTATGCTATTTCATATGCATTTCGTATATTCTGCTATTCTTTGTTATTTACGACAGTCGAGGATGAAATAAGCCAGTATAAATTTAGTAGAGGACTTTTCATTGCATTTCATTGCCGGTGAGGTGTGTGAAAAATCGACTATACAAGGAAAGTGTGGTGTGACTATTTCCGTATCTATTACCCTATCTCATCGCTAGTTAACGGCGCACAGTGTGCCAAAACTGCTCAATAGCTGGCAGAAACTAAACATTAAGTAACTCTGAAGTGCTTTAAACTCTAGTATTATCCTGAACAGTGAAAGTCCGCACAAACTATTCAGTTTATTGGAGTTAAAAACTTTGCATAATTACTCTTTTAAAATCAGTTTAGGAGTGTTCGGAATAAATCGGTTTATTCGGTAAAAGTATTTCGAATCTTCTTTTTACTCAACATATCATAACAATTTCTATACTATAATTATATATTACGTATAAATATATATATATATATATATATATATATATATATATATATATATATATATATATATATATATATTTATTTAATCTATTAATAAATTAATTATTACATACTACTTAGGACCGTTTTAAATCATCTATTACTTTAGTCTTTGACATTTCGTTCTAAAAAAATCCAATATCTAATGACGAGTTTAGTTGGTGTCCCACTTTTGCTATAACCTGATAGATGGGTCCCAGAAAAATAAAACCTGGTACATTGGTTCTTGTTTACCTAACATTAAGGGGTAAAAAGGTAAAAATTAAAGGTAAAATTTTCGTTCTTACGTTTTTACATGTTGTAACTAAGTAACTATGAGGCACCATATGTTATTTTATCGTATGTCAAAGTAAGACATTCGATGGAGTTACTTGGTTTAGTTGCCTTTTGTTTTACTCTTCAAAATTTTATTATTGTATATTGTTAAGAAAACTTTAATAGATGTTAATATAAACATGTTAAATTTTTTTCCCTTCTAAACCCACTACAAAAATAGGTCATAAATATAGGTAGGTTGATTTAGGTAGAATTATTTAGATCATTACAAAACCATACTTAATGTTCTGAGTCTCTGAGTGATTTTTAAAACGGGAAACTTTCCACATTTTTTGCTTATTGGTGTACTATGGTTGGTTAGCAGTTCATTTTTACCACAAAGTATTTATTTCATATTTTCCATAATGACACTCCGTAACAATCCTTTGTTGAGAACTATTATTTAAATTGCATCAGTATTCAACCCAAATTATTAATTAGTCGGTTATATGGTACCGTTATGGTTATTATTGATTTAAACGGTCCTATAAATAAAAATGAGGGTTTAATCAAATTCTGACATACCTGCAATCCGATTTATTTATTATCTCAATATACCACTACATTTAATCGCAGTGACCGTCGTAATCGATTTTTATCTGCGTATTTGTAGTGTAAATGAAGACTTTCCTTTGAATTATGAAGGTTATGGTTAAATTATTGTTTAAACAAATTTATAGTGAGTTGAATAACCAGAATAAAAATGTTCCAACCACTTTGAGATAGGCTCGGTTTTAAAACACATAATAACGTCGATAGGAAATTGTTAGTACATTACATCTAGGAATGGGATCTATATTAAAACAATAGATCGGACGTTTCCCTTACAACCGGCGGCCAGACGTGGCGCCTCATCGGATATCGTACTCGTGATCCAATTTCCTGAAACCTAGTATTACGTTTCAATATCCTGTATTAAACCTTCTCAAAAAATACAAATTTTCTCACAGCTAAGTAATTTAATAATCTTGTTTATATTTTATGTATACCAGCTGATAACTTTTGCAGCCAGACAAGTTTATTTAAGCATACAAACATACAAGTACAAGGTTAACATACAAGTATTCTCACGTATAAAACAATTTAAAAAAAATTAATATTCATTTTTAACCTAAATGAAGTTGCTATAGTAGGAATCGTATTTTAACACATACATGATATTTCGGGAGTAATCTATAATTCATTAAATAAAATAATAATCTCTTTTTTCTAATACATTATTGTCTCTTACTATAAATAATATTAACATAAAGGAGAATACACGATTTGCATGGGTTGTATAAACTTAGGTGATATAAAACATTCACATCATTACTGTTTCTCACTATTGAATAGAAATGGAGTATATATTTTGCATTTACACCTACTGCTTTTAAAAACCAAATGAACTATGTTCATACTAATAAGTAAAACCTCCCTTAAGATGTAGCTTTTAAGCGAACAAACTGAGTGGCATGTATCAATGATATATGAAAAGAGTTTTTAAAAGTAAAGAAACATCCATAACATTTAAAGAGATGTATGATTAGTAATAATTATTTAGTTTTGTCTATCGGTAGCTATTATGTACAAATGTATTAAATTAATTATAGCACAGATCAAGAAGACTAAGGAATTCTTGATAGATTATATATGAAAACAATATTCGTAAGGGCATTTAATTAATTGTGCATTAAAAATTTCTATTGAACCACATTTAGGGTTATCTCATAGTTGGCAATAACTTTAGCACGTGACCTATATATTCAGTGTTTCCTCGCTAAAAGTACTTCCCTCAATATAGTGCATATCAAACAACAATTATATACGGTCTGGTCATAAATGTCTGAGACAGAAAATAAACATTAAAACTTATACAAATCCATAGAGAAGTGTGAGTGATTTTGGTGTGGTCTAACCAAAAGATCTACAGGAATGGACACCAGTTATTGAAAAGTTGAGATGTTAAAGTAAGTTACCATTTCATCACATACAACATTTTGCAAAATATTACCATGAAATTATATCTGAAATCCTGTAAAATTAAATCATTGAGAAACGGAGATTTGTTAATTATCATTTTGATATCTCTTATATAGTTTTTTATTGTATTATACTTATGAAAAAAACGAAGAGTTTTCACCAAATATTAGCATACTATACCTATTTTGTGAGGGAGGGTTACAATAAAGAGTAAGATGGATCAGATCTTAAGAGTAGAAGCAAAAGCTGTATTCACATGTGGATTTTGTGATGGCAATAGTAATGACTTGTGACTTCTATTTGAATAGACTGAATAGCGTACTCAAAGTACAACATTTATATAGATACTCACACCTTTTAATAGTTGGTTGTTATTTTTGTAGCCGGTTAAACATAATATCAAAATGTTTGTCTGAAAGTAAAGAATATTTGACTATTTTCATAAATGCTGTATACAGTATTCCATTTTTGACTTATTACAGTTTGATTACTTAAATGATGCCATATTAAACTTTGATTACTATTCTGTTAGTTTTTAAAGTCTTAACTAGATTAAACATTTGGAAAAGTTTGAATATTTATAACTTAATTAGTATTGAATAAATAACCTTTTAGGTAAAAACAGAGCCAGACGGTACACTTTTAACATATAGTGATACTTTACATGACATTTCTTAGTTATTTCGACCTGACAAATCAAGTGGTTAATTTCGATTGGGTTTATATAAAGTAACTATATAAAGGTTATGTAATAGGTACTCCGTACATATAACTGTTTCTTGTGTATATAATCTTGATTTGCCTCTCCTCCGTCCTTATCTTCCTATTATATTTTCACTGATCTTTTCAATGAAAAAACACTTGCCAAAGTATCTCTGTTTGTAGATACACCTCTCTCTTATAGAGGGCCGAAACCCGAACCGATTTAGAGATACTTTCTTTTAATGAAACAAACAGTTTGATACAGTGATTTCAAAGAAATCTACTTCTGTTAGCAAGCGAAGAGTCAAGTCTTGGATTCTAACATCAGTAATGGTTCGAAAAAATCGGTATCTTCAATGCTATTGTTTCCTGCAGTCTCATCCTGCAGCGTCTCAAAGTTTTTTGTAATTTACATCTCTGTGTCTCTCTTTAAAAAAATTACCGTAAGGGAATGAAAATCTCAATCAACTAGCGATTAAGGTTGATTTTTTGTTAAAAGTGGAGCAATTGATTTTCAATTAGTATAACAAGAAAAAATATATTATGCCACTTCATGTAGAATTATTAGCAGAGTAAATTAAAATGGCAGAATATAAAAATATTAATTGGATTCAAAATGTACATGAGCTATTCATAGAGTGCAAGTTTTTAAATAATTATGAATAATAGAGTTATTACCGCTATTGCTTTCTGTTAGAAAGTAAAAGTTTTATATAAATAAAAACACGTAATTTTTTTCAGGAATACTTTATATACTGCGTAAATATCGTGTCCTTGTTTAAACACTTTTCTTTTAATCTCCTCTAAAAGAGCTGTGATCAAAATGTTGTTAAACAATCTATTTTATCTATTTTAAAAATATAAAAAGTATGAAATAATCTATAGAGGTCAAGAAGGCAAGTACTACCACCAAGTGACCTCATTATAAGGTGCTTGAGTAACCTTCTGTCAACCTCACTCTGTGATTTACCGCTTCCTTCTAGACAGATCTTAGGAGTAAGTAATGGCTTTGACGTATAAGGAAGTTTTAAAAGTTACTCAGATTTTCATAGAGTTTTGATGCTCGTTATATCCCTTGTAAACTTTTTTTGTATATTATCTGATTTCATTCACACAGTAGTAATAGAACCGAAGCTGTCATTCCAGTAATTTGTCGTAAGAAAGCGTTGTAAAGGCAAATTAAACCGTTAATATTTTGAAAATGACAACTTAAACCGAAGCTTTCCGGGAAAATCGTATCGTCTTTGTATTGATTTGGTTTTATCGGTGAGCAACGTAAGCTAGGCAGAGCGTGCCGATGCATATATAACGATATGAGTCGATCATAACGAGGGCACTGGCTTTGGTGTGGCCACTCCATATTACGTAAATATATATTTTAAACAGCATGGGCGTACTAACCTTGCTGGAAGTTTCTGAATTCGCTCAAAATACTTTAAGAAATCCTGTTACTTTGCTGTTAGTGGATTACTTTTTGGGTTCGTATAAGCATTCGATTAGTTAAAGAATATTTTTCGACGTAATAGAGTGTACTTTTAACAGAAAAATCAAATTTATTGACTTTAAAGATGTTTTATTAACGAGATTGTGTCTGACTGAGAGATGAGATCCTCAATCGTCCAAGCGAGTAACGAGCCTAGCTCCAGTGAGAGCTCAGTGGTCAGTCCTATTATGTTTGGTGTTGGAGGATATCTGTCGACTCTGATAACCGTCTAAGGGAACAACTAGCTTAGCTCAAATAGTATTATGTACGAACTTAACCTTGCTTTGCTTGATTTCAAGTTGTTCTATAACTCAAATTGTTTTAATCTACATTTTAAGAGCTTAAATTTATATTAATATTGAGAATTACATATAATATTTCCATCAATAATATTTCAACTACAGTTTAATTTGGTGACGTAGAATTATAAATGTATTCTTAAGTTCCTTTTTTCTATTCATCCCTATTCTTTCAAAGTCAATTTAATAAGAATATTTAATAAGAATTTAATAATAGGTAGTGTGAAATAAGAAAATGGAAATAAATTGCTTAAGAAAATAATGTAAGGGCGGATATTGCTAGTGTTTTCATATGTAATACTGAAGTAGCCTATTAATTCATATTTAGATATGTAATTTCTGTAAGTTACATAAAAATAAATTAAAGCATTTTGTAAAACTAATATTATTATAATTTAAATATTTTATATAAAAAAATTGTATTTACAAAAATAATTTAAATATATAGAATACAACAACATTTTAAATCCAGTCTAATTTCTGTACAGTAAGTTTTAGTAGTTAGTTGGATGAATGATATCCTAGGAACTAATGGCTAGAAATTTAAAATAGAGTCGTGGAATAAATAACACAGGCAGAACTTATAACATCGTATATTTCATAACATCAAGTTGTTTAATAAATAATTAACCATCAGGACATTCCCTTTGAAAATTGTAATTCTTTTTTTTTCAGATAAAAACGTTTTAACACAGATTTTTGAAATTTACGTGATTAAGAAGGAAATTTGTGTTTTTTAGAGCAACGCTTTAACAAATCCTAATTATTAAAAACTGGGAAATGATCTCTAATTTTATAACTTACATAAAAATAGTATACCAAAAATATCAGGTAAACACAATTTCTAAAGGAAAACTAGCATTACCTCTTTAAAATGTTATGTTTTCTTTACATTCAATAGATCGAAAAAGGAATAAGAATCCATTATGCTTCCTGGAATGATTCCAGCAAAGTTCTGAGATCGTCTCAAAAATAAATGTAAAACCCTGTAATAACTCTTGAAACTAAAGCACACAAAGCACATTAGTAACTGCAATTACTTGGACCAGTTTCCAAGAAAAGGTGGGTAGTCTTTTCAAGCCCGAACCTAAATGAAGTGTAGAAGGAAAGGTAATGAGGGCGAGTTTGGATCACAATGCCCTTTACAATGAAACCTAATTTTCATAAATTGTAGATTAGTTTCTTGACCACTACATGAAAATAAAGATATTTTTTATTTTGAAAATATTTGATATGAATCATATTTTAAAGAAGAATTATACTAATACAGTGTAATTTAAATAATTGTAAATTAAAATAGTATAAAAGGGTAAGCGAAAAAAGCACAAACAAATTACACAATTTTAAATTTTTAGTTGGACTACGTTTTGATTGTTTGTGTTATTCTAAAAACGATTTATTCACTTAGGTATGTTTTATTGTTTGAACTTGCAATATATAATTTTGTATTCTTTACTTATATCGAAGAAACTGATTAGCAAGTGATGAGAAAAGAAAATTAGGTTTGCTTACTGTTCAGTACTTATTTCTTAATTAACGGCTGGTGTTGTTACTGGCCCGAGATGACGTCACCGACTCGCAGCCCCTTCTCCAACCCCTTCAAGATAAGAAGACGCGGCTCAATTATTCTCTCCGCAGGCGGCGTACTGGACACACGCTGCTGCCCGCATTCCACCCCAATACATGAACAGCTTTCACGTTTTATACAGCTCTATTTGTTTTTATGTATTTCAAGTCAATATAGTTACTTTTTTTACCCTCTCGGAGTGTATCATTCCCTTGTTGTCCACCGCTCTCCATCTACAAGACCTACACAAGACTTCTGGTGATCCTGGGACTCCCCGCTGCCCTGGCCGAGGACCCTCGACGACCCCGTTCTACGAGACTCCCCCAAGGTACATCACCAGTCGTTTTTATTTCGGCTATACCGCGGTTACGGCTCTTCCTCAAAGACCGTACATTTGGTCCTCTATCTGTAAATGAACGAACCGAAGCCCTTGCTCAATGTGTAAAACTCGTTCAAAAGCAACACTATTCTCCAGAAATAAAAGCAGTCAATCAAGGAAAGCCATGCTCTCCTTCGCTAAGAAAACTCACACCATTTTTATCATCTGATACCCTCATGGTGGGGGGTAGACTGAAGTTTTCTCCCTTGCCTGAGTCTTCGAAGCACCCTGTTTTTATTCCTTCTCAAAGTCACTTCGCAACTCTATTGTGTGATCACTATCACCTGTACTCTCTTCATGGTGGTCCCAAAATAGTTCAATCTCTTATTCAACGCCGCTACTGGATTCCTGGTGCAAGAAATCTCATCCGAAAACGCATTTTTCTATGTCTCACTTGCTTTTTCTTTTATACTTAACCGTCTACCAAAAGGCCGGGTTGTAATATTTTCCCTGTTCTATGTGACTTTTTTGTGTATGTCAACAGAATTGGAACTTGCGCTATCTCTAACTCAGAACCAAAGCATACCGTTTAGCCCACCAGGCCAATGGCACTCCCTCATACTCATTTATTATTGGTTTTGAGTTATAGAAGCCTTATTTTTGGGCCGTTGTCTGGGTTGTGTAAAAATTCCAGATCACACTGTCAATTAAGCTAACCAATCTAGAGTATGTAGGCATTCTTGCACATAAATAATCATATTATTCCTTCTTAAATTGGTTCTTATAAGAGAGTTATAATATTATTTCTAAAAACAAAATTTAAACCAAGTATAAAGAATTCATTATATCCATTATATCGGATCATTCATTAATCCGACATTTCCTCAATCTGGAATAAAGTTTAAAGATTAACTATATTTGTATATGCATTACAATACTATTCAGGGATTCATATAATAAGAGTAAAATATAAACCATTGTTTCAATTTCTTTGACGTACTTCAGCTGAAACACCAAAGAAAGCTGAGTCAACAGCTCTTATTTTCAAGTACATTTTGATTATAAAACACCATTTACCATTACAATAGTTGTTACGTTAGATAAACATATGGCCTTGCTGTCATAAAGAATTAATATAATACTCTTTAATTTATATTTTACAACGTTAGAGACCAATATGGGATTTTTCACTACTTTAAAGACCACTGTGACGTAGAAAGGAGAGATTTGACAAACAATAATTTGGTATATATCCATAAACGACATGTAATAATGTCTACGTATAGTATGTAGTCTAAACTTTATAAGAGGGTGTGGTATATTTATGAAAAAGGCGTAGTATTTATTTAATAAAACGTTATATTTTAAAACAAGTAAAAGTGTATTATAACGATTAACGATTAAGGGTGCATTAGTGTTCTCTACTATAAATATTGTCCGTTATGGAATTCGTAAGTTTTTAATACAACACAATTAATTATGGTTATTTTCTTAAATGGCATGTACAAAGGGCATGGAGTATGTTATTGTGGATGAGCTTAATCCTCGGTGTAATAAAGTAAATGGGATTTCAGGGGTCCAAATTTCCCCAAAGTCTAAAAAAGTTTTAAACATTCTTAACGTGTAATTGTTTTTAAACCCAGTTTAATGACTAATCTGCTATTAATTATGTATTTCGTATGCTATTTCATATGCATTTCGTATATTCTGCTATTCTTTGTTATTTACGACAGTCGAGGATGAAATAAGCCAGTATAAATTTAGTAGAGGACTTTTCATTGCATTTCATTGCCGGTGAGGTGTGTGGAAAATCGACTATACAAGGAAAGTGTGGTGTGACTATTTCCGTATCTATTACCCTATCTCATCGCTAGTTAACGGCGCACAGTGTGCCAAAACTGCTCAATAGCTGGCAGAAACTAAACATTAAGTAACTCTGAAGTGCTTTAAACTCTAGTATTATCCTGAACAGTGAAAGTCCGCACAAACTATTCAGTTTATTGGAGTTAAAAACTTTGCATAATTACTCTTTTAAAATCAGTTTAGGAGTGTTCGGAATAAATCGGTTTATTCGGTAAAAGTATTTCGAATCTTCTTTTTACTCAACATATCATAACAATTTCTATACTATAATTATATATTACGTATAAATATATATATATATATATATATATATATTTATTTAATCTATTAATAAATTAATTATTACATACTACTTAGGACCGTTTTAAATCATCTATTACTTTAGTCTTTGACATTTCGTTCTAAAAAAATCCAATATCTAATGACGAGTTTAGTTGGTGTCCCACTTTTGCTATAACCTGATAGATGGGTCCCAGAAAAATAAAACCTGGTACATTGGTTCTTGTTTACCTAACATTAAGGGGTAAAAAGGTAAAAATTAAAGGTAAAATTTTCGTTCTTACGTTTTTACATGTTGTAACTAAGTAACTATGAGGCACCATATGTTATTTTATCGTATGTCAAAGTAAGACATTCGATGGAGTTACTTGGTTTAGTTGCCTTTTGTTTTACTCTTCAAAATTTTACTATTGTATATTGTTAAGGGGACCCGGCCGAACGGTTTTCTCCATATAACTCAATAGTAACATAAGGAACATTTTCTCAGTCATCTTTAAAGTTACATTGTTATAATTTTTACCATAGTTTCTATGCTTACTTACACACCTTTTAACATGGGCTTTTTTATTAATTTCAATTTGAAGTGGAATTATAAATTTTTTTGTATATTTTCAAATAAAATTCCATTTTTTTACATTTAAGCTATAACAACTAAAAATATATTGGTCATATTGAAAATTCCCTGTGTTTAAATGTGTATTGGGACCTAATAAACAAGTTCTGAAAGTTTCATAAGGATATCTCAAGTAGATCCTGAGAAAATGTTCCTTATATGTAAAAAAATTCAAGTTTCGGTAAATCGGAAAAAACTATAATAAACTTACATTTGTGATGTTAAGACTTACTTCTAAAACATTCCAGCTTCATATTGCTGCTTATCTTCATACTGGTCTTCTAATTTCTTAGTCTGCAACCTCTTCATCATCCTAGCTTTCCTTTCATAGTCGGTTATAGCTTTATCAGCCGCATAAACTCTCGCCGCATCCAAAGCCTTCATCGTTGAGATCATATGACAACCAGGTCTTATCTTCATACAGTCCAAAACTTGACACTTTGTTACTAGTCCTAGGTTGAATGAGGCTATGGCATCATAAACCCCAAGTTCCAATGTGTCAATACCTACAAAACTTTTTTTTTGAATACGGCTCCAGATCATGTTGTTTAGGCTCTCGTTTACGTTCTGCGTATTTCCGTGAGTACACTTTTTTAACAAATTCTCATCTGAGAGATCTCTAAAAATTGGTTTAATTTCTGTCATAATTGCAGATGGTAAGCTATTTGTATGATCATATTTTTCATTTGTAATGAGGGATCTATTATATTTGCACCAGGTTGTCTCTTCTTTTGGACATAGCCCATGCTGAGGCGTCTCATTAGTTGATAGTTTATGGAAAAAAATTGCCCATATGGCTTTCTTCATCTCTGTGACAGATGATACATTCTTTCTAATGGCCTGGCCATAATAGGATTGTAACACATCAATAACTGAGTCTGTTAGTCTATTTTTACCACCAATTGGTTTTCCGTCTGATAATTTTTGTTTGTCCAGTTTACTTTTCAGTTTTCGCAGTCTGGACCCTATCCGCTTTTGAATGTGGCCTACACATTCAAGTTTGGTAATCTCTATACCATTGTATGGGTCTAATCTAACCACTGAACCAAAAGCTGCACTATCTCCATCGCCAAGAAATTTAGTGTATTTTATATTGTATTTTTCTTTGGAGCGGCCAAAAAGAGTTTGTACTCCTGCGACTTCCATTCCCCCACTGCTTCCACTGTAGTTAGCCTTACAGTTGACGTTGTGGCTGTTTTTATCTAAGCACAAGCAATGTTTTGACAAAATCTCAACGTCTAACACCTTACCCGTGTCAACAGAAGTGCAAGTGACAACGCCATTGAGTGACTGATGACCTCTCTTCTGCCACGTTCCATCAAATGCTGCGGTCAAATCGCGATTTTCATTTTCCAATTCTGCACTGTTTTCCTCTACAGCTTCTGCTACGGCTAACTTCATGCTTTTTTCAGCTATTTCTTTCACTGCAGTTTTTAGTATTTTTATAGTTTTACTATTTTTTACTGAAGGATTGGGTAAGTTCATGACCCCACATAGCATACGCGCAGATGCAGGCCCTTTACCAATAGAGCGTAGGCCATAGGCTAACCTCAAGTTTATTTCAAATGCCTGCTCTTGTTCCCCAGCAAAATCAACAGTACACTTATTTTAATTATAAA
Organism: Homalodisca vitripennis; assembly: GCF_021130785.1. Classification (NCBI taxonomy): domain Eukaryota; kingdom Metazoa; phylum Arthropoda; class Insecta; order Hemiptera; family Cicadellidae; genus Homalodisca; species Homalodisca vitripennis. The sequence goes on from NW_025776391.1 coordinate 148,729, forward strand.
AAAAGCTTCGTACTCACATCTGTTACACATAAGTGTCATTTTAGAAGCGAGGCCAAATTGTCTACCAACTTTCCGTATACTCATAGATCCTTGAGTACAATGTTTACACAATGTATTTTCCAATAATGCTGAAGATAGCAATGATAGATCTACTACTTCATTTCCATAATCAGAACTGTCTTCAAATATAGTAAAATCAGAGTCTGACAGTTTCTTTTTTGATGCACTAATCTTAGGACTAGGCCTAGAACTACAACTTGGGGTTTCACTTACTTTTTGCTTTTTACCATTCTGAACATCATTACTGTCACTAGCTGAATCAACTGCCTTTCGTTTACCAACAGGCCCTCTCTTTTTAAATACTTTATTAGAAAACCTCGGCATTTTCAATACAAACACTATTTACTAATCACAATTTCACTTCACAAAACTCAAGCAAACATAACCAACAACACTAAACAGTAACATAAACAAAACACAAGTCACAATAAAATGCATTTAGCAGAATGCAGCATCTGTAAAAGCTGCCACAGCCATTACAATAATAAGCTTCAGATCACAATAGGTGTACTATAACAAAGACAATAAGTTTACAATAACAAACTTCAAGCAGTAGCCTGCGAGTCAAAGGAAAATATACTAAAAGTTGCTTGTCGAGAATTTTTTAAAAAATTGTCATAAATAAACTAATAGAGGTATCATATAACATGTATATATTTTTGAAATCAGAATTAACTGAAGATTTATAAAATAATATTATAAAAAAAACCGATTTTTTGATATTTTTTTGGACACTGTCCCCTTTTAAGAAATCTTTAATAGATGTTAATATAAACATGTTAAATTTTTTTCCCCCTTCTAAACCCACTACAAAAATAGGTCATAAATATAGGTAGGTTGATTTAGGTATAATTATTTAGATCATTACAAAACCATACTTAATGTTCTGAGTCTCTGAGTGATTTTTAAAACGGGAAACTTTCCACATTTTTTGCTTATTGGTGTACTATGTTTGGTTAGCAGTTCAGTTTTACCACAAAGTATTTATTTCATATTTTCCATAATGACACTCCGTAACAATCCTTTGTTGAGAACTATTATTTAAATTGCATCAGTATTCAACCCAAATTATTAATTAGTCGGTTATATGGTACCGTTATGGTTATTATTGATTTAAACGGTCCTATAAATAAAAATGAGGGTTTAATCAAATTCTGACATACCTGCAATCCGATTTATTTATTATCTCAATATACCACTACATTTAATCGCAGTGACCGTCGTAATCGATTTTTATCTGCGTATTTGTAGTGTAAATGAAGACTTTCCTTTGAATTATGAAGGTTATGGTTAAATTATTGTTTAAACAAATTTATAGTGAGTTGAATAACCAGAATAAAAATGTTCCAACCACTTTGAGATAGGCTCGGTTTAAAACACATAATAACGTCGATAGGAAATTGTTAGTACATTACATCTAGGAATGGGATCTATATTAAAACAATAGATCGGACGTTTCCCTTACAACCGGCGGCCAGACGTGGCGCCTCATCGGATATCGTACTCGTGATCCAATTTCCTGAAACCTAGTATTACGTTTCAATATCCTGTATTAAACCTTCTCAAAAAATACAAATTTTCTCACAGCTAAGTAATTTAATAATCTTGTTTATATTTTATGTATACCAGCTGATAACTTTTGCAGCCAGACAAGTTTATTTAAGCATACAAACATACAAGTACAAGGTTAACATACAAGTATTCTCACGTATAAAACAATTTAAAAAAAATTAATATTCATTTTTAACCTAAATGAAGTTGCTATAGTAGGAATCGTATTTTAACACATACATGATATTTCGGGAGTAATCTATAATTCATTAAATAAAATAATAATCTCTTTTTTCTAATACATTATTGTCTCTTACTATAAATAATATTAACATAAAGGAGAATACACGATTTGCATGGGTTGTAAAAACTTAGGTGATATAAAACATTCACATCATTACTGTTTCTCACTATTGAATAGAAATGAAGTATATATTTTGCATTTACACCTACTGCGTTTAAAAACCAAATGAACTATGTTCATACTAATAAGTAAAACCTCCCTTAAGATGTAGCTTTTAAGCGAACAAACTGAGTGGCATGTATCAATGATATATGAAAAGAGTTTTTAAAAGTAAAGAAACATCCATAACATTTAAAGAGATGTATGATTAGTAATAATTATTTAGTTTTGTCTATCGGTAGCTATTATGTACAAATGTATTAAATTAATTATAGCACAGATCAAGAAGACTAAGGAATTCTTGATAGATTATATATGAAAACAATATTCGTAAGGGCATTTAATTAATTGTGCATTAAAAATTTCTATTGAACCACATTTAGGGTTATCTCATAGTTGGCAATAACTTTAGCACGTGACCTATATATTCAGTGTTTCCTCGCTAAAAGTACTTCCCTCAATATAGTGCATATCAAACAACAATTATATACGGTCTGGTCATAAATGTCTGAGACAGAAAATAAACATTAAAACTTATACAAATCCATAGAGAAGTGTGAGTGATTTTGGTGTGGTCTAACCAAAAGATCTAGAGGAATGGACACCAGTTATTGAAAAGTTGAGATGTTAAAGTAAGTTACCATTTCATCACATACAACATTTTGCAAAATATTACCATGAAATTATATCTGAAATCCTGTAAAATTAAATCATTGAGAAACGGAGATTTGTTCATTATCATTTTGATATCTCTTATATAGTTTTTTATTGTATTATACTTATGAAAAAAACGAAGAGTTTTCACCACATATTAGCATACTATACCTATTTTGTGAGGGAGGGTTACAATAAAGAGTAAGATGGATCAGATCTTAAGAGTAGAAGCAAAAGCTGTATTCACATGTGGATTTTGTGATGGCAATAGTAATGACTTGTGACTTCTATTTGAATAGACTGAATAGCACACTCAAAGTACAACATTTATATAGATACTCACTCCTTTTAATAGTTGGTTGTTATTTTTGTAGCCAGTTAAACATAATATCAAAATGTTTGTCTGAAAGTAAAGAATATTTGACTATTTTCATAAATGCTGTATACAGTATTCCATTTTTGACTTATTACAGTTTGATTACTTAAATGATGCCATATTAAACTTTGATTACTATTCTGTTAGTTTTTAAAGTCTTAACTAGATTAAACATTTGGAAAAGTTTGAATATTTATAACTTAATTAGTATTGAATAAATAACCTTTTAGGTAAAAACAGAGCCAGACGGTACACTTTTAACATATAGTGATACTTTACATGACATTTCTTAGTTATTTCGACCTGACAAATCAAGTGGTTAATTTCGATTGGGTTTATATAAAGTAACTATATAAAGGTTATGTAATAGGTACTCCGTACATATAACTGTTTCTTGTGTATATAATCTTGATTTGCCTCTCCTCCGTCCTTATCTTCCTATTATATTTTCACTGTTCTTTTCAATGAAAAACACTTGCCAAAGTATCTCTGTTTGTAGATACACCTCTCTCTTATAGAGGGCCGAAACCCGAACCGATTTAGAGATACTTTCTTTTAATGAAACAAACAGTTTGATACAGTGATTTCAAAGAAATCTACTTCTATTAGCAAGCGAAGAGTCAAGTCTTGGATTCTAACATCAGGAATGGTTCGAAGAAATCGGTATCTTCAATGCTATTGTTTTTTTTAGGGGAAGAGGTCTCATCCTGCAGCGTCTCAAAGTTTTTGTAATTTACATCTCTGTGTCTCTCTTTAAAAAAATTACCGTAAGGGAATGAAAATCTCAATCAACTAGCGATTAAGGTTGATTTTTTGTTAAAAGTGGAGCAATTGATTTTCAATTAGTATAACAAGAAAAAATATATTGTGCCACTTCATGTAGAATTATTAGCAGAGTAAATTAAAATAGCAGAATATAAAAATATTAATTGGATTCAAAATGTACATGAGCTATTCATAGAGTGCAAGTTTTTAAATAATTATGAATAATGGAGTTATTACCGCTATTGTTTTCTGTTAGAAAGTAAAAGTTTTATATAAATAAAAACTCGTAATTTTCTTCAGGAATACTTTATATACTGCGTAAATATCGTGTCCTTGTTTAAACACTTTTCTTTTAATCTCCTCTAAAAGAGCTGTGATCAAAATGTTGTTAAACAATCTATTTTATCTATTTTAAAAATATAAAAAGTATGAAATAATCTATAGAGGTCAAGAAGGCAAGTACTACCACCAAGTGACCTCATTATGAGGTGCTTGAGTAACCTTCTGTCAACCTCACTCTGTGATTTACCGCTTCCTTCTAGACAGCTCTTAGGAGTAAGTAATGGCTTTGACGTATAAGGAAGTTTTAAAAGTTACTCAGATTTTCATAGAGTTTTGATGCTCGTTATATCCCTTGTAAACTTTTTTTGTATATTATCTGATTTATTCACACAGTAATAGAACCGAAGCTGTCATTCCAGTAATTTGTCGTAAGAAAGCGTTGTAAAGGCAAATTAAACCGTTAATATTTTGAAAATGACAACTTAAACCGAAGCTTTCCGGGAAAATCGTATCGTCTTTGTATTGATTTGGTTTTATCGGTGAGCAACGTAAGCTAGGCAGAGCGTGCCGATGCATATATAACGATATGAGTCGATCATAACGAGGGCACTGGCTTTGGTGTGGCCACTCCATATTACGTAAATATATATTTTAAACAGCATGGGCGTACTAACCTTGCTGGAAGTTTCTGAATTCGCTCAAAATACTTTAAGAAATCCTGTTACTTTGCTGTTAGTGGATTACTTTTTGGGTTCGTATAAGCATTCGATTAGTTAAAGAATATTTTTCGACGTAATAGAGTGTACTTTTAACAGAAAAATCAAATTTATTGACTTTAAAGTTGTTTTATTAACGAGATTGTGTCTGACTGAGAGATGAGATCCTCAATCGTCCAAGCGAGTAACGAGCCTAGCTCCAGTGAGAGCTCAGTGGTCAGTCCTATTATGTTTGGTGTTGGAGGATATCTGTCGACTCTGACAACCGTCTAAGGGAACAACTAGCTTAGCTCAAATAGTATTATGTACGAACTTAACCTTGCTTTGCTTGATTTCAAGTTGTTCTATAACTCAAATTGTTTTAATCTACATTTTAAGAGCTTAAATTTATATTAATATTGAGAATTACATATAATATTTCCATCAATAATATTTCAACTACAGTTTAATTTGGTGACGTAGAATTATAAATGTATTCTTAAGTTCCTTTCTTCTATTCATCCCTATTCTTTCAAAGTCAATTTAATAAGAATATTTAATAAGAATTTAATAATAGGTAGTGTGAAATAAGAAAATGGAAATAAATTGCTTAAGAAAATAATGTAAGGGCGGATATTGCTAGTGTTTTCATATGTAATACTGAAGTATTAATTCATATTTAGATATGTAATTTCTGTAAGTTACATAAAAATAAATTAAAGCATTTTGTAAACTAATATTATTATAATTTAAATATTTTATATAAAAAAATTTTATTTACAAAAATAATTTAAATATATAGAATACAACAACATTTTAAATCCAGTCTAATTTCTGTAGAGTAAGTTTTAGTAGTTAGTTGGATGAATGATATCCTAGGAACTAATGGCTAGAAATTTAAAATAGAGTCGTGGAATAATAACACAGGCAGAACTTATAACATCGTATATTTCATAACATCAAGTTGTTTTAATAAATAATTAACCATCAGGACATTCCCTTTGAAAATTGTAATTCTTTTTTTTTTTTCAGATAAAAACGTTTTAACACAGATTTTGAAATTTACGTGATTAAGAAGGAAATTTGTGTTTTTTAGAGCAACGCTTTAACAAATCCTAATTATTAAAAACTGGGAAATGATCTATAATTTTACAACTTACATAAAATAGTATACCAAAAATATCAGGTAAACACAATTTCTAAAGGAAAACTAGCATTACCTCTTTAAAATGTTATGTTTTCTTTACATTCAATAGATCGAAAAAGGAATAAGAATCCATTATGCTTCCTGGAATGATTCCAGCAAAGTTCTGAGATCGTCTCAAAAATAAATGTAAAACCCTGTAATAACTCTTGAAACTAAAGCACACAAAGCACATAGTAACTGCAATTACTTGGACAGTTTCCAAGAAAGGCGGTAGTCTTTTCAAGCCCGAACCTAAATGAAGTGTAGAAGGAAAGGTAATGAGGGCGAGTTTGGATCACAATGCCCTTTACAATGAAACCTAATTTTCATAAACTGTAGATTAGTTTCTTGACCACTACATGAAAATAAAGATATGATTTATAGATCAATAAACATTTATTCCAATATTAGTTTTGTATATTGAAATTATGTTTATATTACTTAGATTTTGAGCACTACACTAAGCGTTTATCATCACGATTTATACTAAACAGAATAAAGTACTGTCTATACGATTGACGGATTTGATCCATACTGAAACGTGTTCTTTCATTCTAATCTCATCTGCGTACTGTTATGGTACAGCTTCTTTTGTAATAAAAATTCACAGTTTTATTAATTATAATAAAATAGTTATCATCACGCAGTCTTGTATTTTAGTCATTTATCATTTTTTTCAGTTTTTGGGTTAACACTGGTTATGAGAAATCACAATCGGTTTTGTGAGTCAGCTTATTCGATACCTGAAAGCATCGATCCACCCAATGGTTTTTAATATCACAAATGTATCTTATTAGCTTAGGGATAGTATTATAGTTTAGATATAAGCTGTAAAATCATTTGTATGCAAACTTAGAAAAGTCATTATGAGTTGAGTAATGATGGCTCCTAAATACTTTCTGCAGGAACATATGGTCGACATTGAATGGAATGTACCTCTAAAAATTGCCATCTTTAAGCACTGTTATTATAATGACTCAATATAGAGAATTTAGAGTTATTTGTTATTTTTAATTTAATTAAATATTTTATGCTCATATATTAAATTTTAATTTCTCGGTATATTAAAAAATATCTTTACTTTAGCTATTTTCACTTAGGAAGGAGAAGATAGCACCGTTCAAGGCTTGTCCGTGTAAGAGGGCAAACTCTGAACGGAGCAATCGGCCAAATGTAGATTTACCTATCACCTTCTTAAACTGAAGGTGTTGTATCTAATCTTTAACCTCCAACAAGATCCTTCAATTAAGTAACTTCCCCACTCCCAGGCCAACTAGCTCTGCAATTATGGTTAGTTAAGAGCTACTCTAAGTCTTTAATTAGATCGCCTTCTTGTGAATAATAACAGGTTTTCTGTACCCATAATCAGTGCTACTAGACATTTAAAAGTGAATTCTAAGGTACACCTTCATCTAAAGATTTAAACTGAATTATTTTTTATATACCCATACACCTGGACATTTTAAGCGCATCTGCTTGTTTTAATTTTAAGGTCATTCTAAGTGGAAAGACAGTTCTTCTTCAGCAAATACTATATTTAAAGTCTACGTCGTGTAAAAATAGATTTCAGATTTTTAAATCTGAAATGCCTATAATTTTGGAGCTTTCTACTTTTTAATTCCACAATTTGTGCAAGGATCGTGGCCAGTTGAATTAATTTATTCAACTAGTAGATGTACTCTTACATATTGAATGTATAATTTCGATAGTATTTTTCTGATCATAAAGTCCTGCGTTATTTTCAATGGAACGTGACTAAATAGTTTCCCTGACTCATAGAAATAAATAGTTAAAACTACTTCGTTTGAGACTGGAAAAAACCTAATAATGCAATATAAAAACATACAATTCATCTGTAAAGATATTTTATAGCACAAAAAATTAGAAAAAATCACATTTAATTTAATTACTGGTAAATATGTCTTTTAATACTTTGTTTTTGAAAGTATTTATCATTCAATCATTTTCAAATGAAAAATGTACGAAATATTAAAATAATATCGGGTGTTCTGATGAAGGATATAAGGACACAAATTAATTTTGTAACTAAAAATTTGGTATTACATTTTTTGATAAACTTCTATCTGCTTTCTTAACTGTCTGTGACAAAAAACGTTCTTTGAACTCAGCCACTATTTCTAAATGAAAGGAAAGTATGAAATTGAACATATACTATAATAGATAAAAAATAGTGTGATATGGCTTTAATTCATGTTAAAATAACAAAGCGTGATTATTTGGCCCTAAATAACCCTTTCTGTTTTGTTGGTAATTTATTTATTTATTTCCTTACAACGGTCAAAAAACCAATTTACATTTACTAACTTATGATAGATGATTAAATAATACTTTAAGAAAAGGACCTAACCAAACATGCAACTGGACTCTAAATCAAATCTAGGCATAATTTACGTATAATTAATGTAATAAGAATGTATAATAAAAATTAGTGATAGTATATAATAAATTAGTGATAGTATTAACTTAAATACACTACTGTATAAGATGTGACACCAATGGAGAAACAAAAAAGATAAACAATAACAGTGCAAGTAAACTATAAAATTATTAATAACAATGAAAAATAAACTATAAATGAATAACAACAGTACAAAAATATTAATCGTCCTTATTATTTTATCGTCTGAGGTTCATACAGCTGCCTTGGAGAGCTCTGGTCACTCGAACATTCACTAATAAGCTAACCACTAAACTCGCTAGTTCGATTGATGTGGTGCACAAGCAAGCCCTTATAATCCACCATGTAAAGACCAACAAACTGTGTGGTTTGAGGTAGCAAAATCCGTGACAAGTGATCGTATATAACAAAGAGATAATGTTATCTACTTCAGCCAGGTAATTCGCTGACAAAGAGACAGCTGTAACTACGTCATCTCAATAATTGTTCACTTTGACAGCATACAAATCAATACTTAAATCCTTTAAGTACTTAAACATGTAGTACAACAAATACTTCGTTGCGATATATAGTTTTCTATACATTTATTGGTCAGATAATTTAGCTGATAGCCATATTCAGTTGCCATGGTCAGAATAAACTAAACCATAAACAATCTTCTCTGTCCACTCTTCTGACATACATGCATTCTCTCTTAGTCACACATCTCGTTCTGAACCTAAAATGTGTTAATTAAGCCGCTCTTTTTATCGAAGGCGAAACATTTATTCCCCTAACTCACCACTAACTCCCGCCGTATATCACATTTGCTTAAAACAAATCGTTCCACAAAAGGTCTTTTGCATTTTTAATTGGGTGTTTTCAAGGACTTTAGTTGTTTATTTAAAAAGGAATTCAAAACCTCATCTTTTTTCCTAATTTTAAACTGCCAAATACATTTGTGAATTGTTATTGTACTTAATTTTTTGTACTATCTTACTTTCAAGTGACAACAACATTTTGAAGACCCTGTGAAATCCCTATCGTTAAGAGGTGAAACCCTAGTGAAAATCTGAGTGGCAAATGGATTAAGGCATTCCGGTAAGCTTGTTAGTGCTATTACATATACATTCTAACATCTCCCACATGAATACCTTCTCCCATTCTACTCATAAATAATTGTCTAATTTATTATTGCTTTATTTAATTGAGTCTAGATCGCTTCGTAGTTTGATTGTAATTCGACTATAACTTAATTATATTTGGTTCTGTTTTTGTTTCAGAGTACCCTATTTGTAATACATTCTATGTTTGCTTTCTCCTAAACGTATTTATTGCTATCGTAATATTTTAATAATGTACCTCTCTAACATTCAATTAGTGACTTCAAACCTTATGTTTACCGTCAAGAAAAGAACGTGTACTAAATCTAAAGAAGCCGTGTTTCAGTTAAGTTAAGTTTTCAGTATTATAAAATAAAAATATAATGGTAAATTTATATTTATATACTGATTCTCAATTTAACATTATATTTTTAATTTATATTTCAGAATATACTTTTCATAAGAATACATTATATTAATAATTCCACGATTTAAGAGTTTCTTTACAGTCTGCATGTCCACACGATATCTCGAAAACGAACTAACTTATTTTGCATAAATCTTCGTTTCAAAGAGAGAAACAACGAGTCAGATCGGGTGTGCCACTTCATGGCACAAATATGTTTTTATTTGTCTTACAGGTAACCATAATGGCAACGAGATAGGATAGGAGAGCATAAGGATAGGAATAGGATAGCATAGGATATAGGAATAGGATAGGATAGGAGATAGCAGAATAAATCAATCTTTAAACAATCTCAATACACTAAAAAGAGATTCATGTTATGATTAACACTCGTAGCTTAACTAACCTAAAAAAATCATTTTATGGTAACTCGGTGAGTGTACGTTTATTGTAAAGAATTAAAAAAAAAAACTAAAAGAGTGGTAGCTTAATGTTAAAATTTGATAACAATATTTTATTTCAGCACACTCTTTTGTGTAGTACCCCACCTAGCTCACCTGAAAAGGGATTTTCAAGTTTCCAGTATCTGTGGCACAAATTTTACAACCCCTAATGCGTTATTGATACTACCAACAACTCACTACTTTACTTTATGATTTTTTTCAAAATTTGTGTTTAAAATTCTATGTCTGCAGATGAACTCGATTCCAAAATATCGTGCCACGTGACATATTACAATTTTCGTTCATTAAATTGGGATTCATATCAGTGTTTAAATAAAACAATTCAGCAATTCACACTGAAATAAAATCGTTGTGTTTGGCTACATACGTGATTATGTAATATGGTAAAATTTCTAGTAAGTGTAGTTTTATTATTTACAAATGTATTCATTGTGCTATTTTGTCTTAATAATCGTGGCTATCAGTAAAACCAATATAAAAATATTCTCTTAATCTCAGCTAAATCCTATGAAGAGAGATATACCATTATCGAGCTCAGTTTTTCTTATGTAGAAATAAAGCTTCATGCAAAATTTCAAGTCTATAATTAAATTCCTTTTCGATATTTAATGCGGACAATCATACAAGCGGATATACAAAAATAAAAAAAAATTCCAGAACCTCTAAGGCTTAGCCGCTCAGCCAATAATATACACACAAACATGATTCATTCAGTCAATTTAGTATTGGTTTATTTTATTTATTAACTCATTTCCTTAGGAAAATATTTATAAAAGTAACTTATTGCCTCATTACACTTTTGTACCATATTAAAGTAAATTTTAAATAATCTGTAATGTTTTAAGAAAGACTTCTGTTGCAAGTAAACTAAATTACCTGTTTCTTGGACTAAAGGTGGAGAAAATTACTTGAAAGTTTTTAAATTAAATCCTTATCTCACACTGTATCCTGTAACTCGTATTCTCCAAGCAGATCGGATGACAGGCCACCGCAGTTATCACAGACACGACCATTGAAATATGTACTGACCTGTAAAACAATGTACAAAGGTTTGTTTTAGTTATATTTGTAATAAAATCCATTTATGAAACAGTTGAAGATTAGCACATATATTATAATATTTTATGAACCCTATAATCACGTTCGTATAAGTGCACTGTTTATTCTATGCACTAAAAATATCTTGGGTAACTCATAATACACATTATACAGTTAAAATTATCAATTAGGATTTTATGTCCATAAGTAACACATAATATACGAAATGTTTTGTCAAAAGTTATATATTCTTAGATATTACATATTTCTTAGGATGATTTTTATGTTTGTAAGAATTACAGATGTTGGGATTTAAAATTAAATAAATAAAAGATTTATATAATGATAGAATCATTAAGGATTTTCGTGTCAACAACTAATTATAAACAAACCAAAACGGTAAAAACATTGTCAATGTGATTTTTAAAATATCCGCCAATGAAATTTATGATTCTTTCTACACTGATAGAAGTGGTAGATAATTATTGCTCAAACATTGCCCGTTAAAAATCATGATTATTTTAACTTATAGTGTTATTTTATATTTATATTGTAGGTAAAAACAGTTTAAATTATAAACTATTAGGATAAAATACTAATAATAATTAAAAAATTTGCATTAAATTTGTAAACTTTTTATGGGATGAACTATTTTGTATTACAATTAATATGATCAATAAAAATGTAACCGTTATTAATCAAAAAGAAAAAAAAATTATTGAAAGAAATTCTAGAACAACTCTCTATCAAACTAAATGCAAAGAACCTGAAAAATGGATATCTGTGTCTTACAACAATTTAAATACAGAAATTGCTAAAAGTTTTAAAACACATGCCAGTATTAATGTATCCTCAAATTCCAAAATAAAACTAAAAAACATATTAGGAAATCCAAAGAATAAAATAGACGATGAAGAAAAATCTGGAATCTATCAAATTAATTGTGACAACTGTGATTTAAAATATATTGGCCAAACAAAAAGGAAAATAAAAAAGAGAGTAAAGGAACATAAAGCATGTCTGAAGTATCAGCAAGAGGAAAGATCGGCCATGGCGAAACATGCACTCCATACTGGACACTGCTTTTCACAAGTCAAATTATTAAAAGAAATCAATGACAACAAATTCCTCGATGCTTACGAAACTATTTTTATGCAGAAGAACCAAAATTATTTAGTAAATAATGAACCTGGACCTCTACGAAATTCACCGTTACTGCCTTTAATCTAATTAAATATTAATTTTTATATATACAGTAGACATGCTTCCTGGCCTTTAAAATCTTATCTCTTTGTATTTTTCAAGACATATGTTTTTATTTAAATCTAAATTGTTTTTATTATTAATTTACTTTTATTTCAGTTATGTGGGTCTGACGATGTGTTCTTTGAGCACGAAAGGCCTCACAAAATAAAAATCTTTCATTTATTGGAGTGTTTGATTATATATTAAGCGTTATAAATCAAGTTTTTAAAAATATCTAAGCAGCTATGAAAACTTTGCAGTTGTTTCACTCTGATTTATCTAAAGTCGGTAAATTACTAGGCCTAGTTAATACAGAGTAGGAACGAATTACGTAATTTAATGCATCAGTAATAGAGTTATTTAAACTAGTATAATCGATTAAAACTTTCCTTGTATATTGAAGTGATCAATATAAGTTTTATCTTTCGGATGGTGTAGTATTCTCTTCCCCTTTAGTCTATTCGTTATGTACTAAGTTTAAGCTTGATCGGGGCAATATTTATTACAACTTGGTAGTGGCAAGACAAGAATGACACCCAAACAACCGTTAACGCTCAATTACCTACTGTGTATATGTATTACATATTATAGATACCTAAGTTTAAACCTAAATAAAAACTGCATAAAAGAGCTGCAATGGCGCAAATTCCGTGAGGCTTATTTAGGTTTGCGTTTATACACCTCATAGTAGTACTGTTAACATAAGGCTTTACCGCAATAACATTAAAATATACCATATTCTGCATATTATCAGAAAGTCCAAAGCAAACTTGCAATAATATTAAACCTCAATGGAAGTTACTTACGTGTATCTAAATATGTTTTTTTCTAAATTAGTATAAAAATATAGAGGTCAGAAATAAATTAATTACTATTTAGGAGAGGGTAATCTCATTTTAAGCCTTATTCTGACCTAATCATGAGGCACTGGCCTGTTTGAGGATCTTATCAAACAGATTAATAGGGAGAGGTGATAAATAATGTGGTCTATGATACTGATAAAAAGTACTACAGTTACAGACAGGATTTAACCTATCACTATCACTATCACCGTCAGATCCAAAATGGAACGTAATAGTCCGCTAGGCGGTCGGCATTCCCTATTAGTTTAGAGGTGACAACCATCGCAAGCTGGCTTAAAAAGCACACATTCTACTTGTAAAATGTATTAGTATGCAAGGCTTAAAAATTAAGTAAGATATCAATAATTTCAATTTGGACAAGGACTTGTGACCTCTTTGCCATATTTGTTCAAACTATGTATTGTTACTTTTTTTTCTTTCTTTTTTTCTTTTCTTTTACAGCCCCACCACCACCCCTCTCCGCGAGGCCGAAGGCCTATTTCGAGAGGCGCTGCTTTCTACTCGAACCCGTTTTTCTCTTCCTTTACTCCCAGTTCTCCTTCTTTTCCTCCTACCATGTGTCCCCTTCCCTAGACACCCTTGTGTGTCTGGGGATTGTGTTTCTCCTTTAATTTTGTATCTTTCTCTTCTTATATCATTCTTCTTCTTTCTTCGTCTTCTTACTTCATCTTCTTTCTTCATCTTCTTTCTTCTCTTTCTTCTTACTCTTCTTTATTCATCTTCTTTCTTCTTCATTAATTTAATTCATTATTTCATTATTGCCTTCTTTATCTTTTTTCAGATTATTTCTTTTCATCTTGAATATTCTCTTCATCTTTCTCACCTTCTTCCTCCTTCATCATCTTCCTTCTCCTTCCTTCTTCCCAATTCTGGTTACCATCTCCTTAAAGGCATTTCCACACTTCTTCATCTTTAACCAAGTTCTCTCTCTCAAAGCTCAAACTCCTTTCTTGCAATTTTCGTACTAATTCTTGTCTTTCATCTTGATATCTTACACAATCCTTTATTACATGCCAAGCATTTTCTCTCTCTCCGCATCTGCATCTATCCGTCTCACACAATCTAAACTTCATCAATTTTTCTTTATAGTTTCGTGTCCAGTCACACTCTGTACCAAATAATGGTTTAAGACTTATCTTCGAATTTATTCTTTCTCTCACATCCGGGAAAATACTTATACGTCTCTCTTCCTTTCTCAGTTCTCTCCCATCTCAATTGCCATTCATCTAACATAATTTCTTTCCACTCTTTCTTAGCACTCTCCACATCTCCTCCTTCTTCTTTAATTCTTCTTATTTCAATTCTCATCTTAATTGTCAGGTCTATCGGCAAAATTCCTGCTACCCACCTTGCTGCCTCGTGCGACACTGTGGAGTATCCTTTGATAGCTCTTAGAATCATAGATCTTTGCATCGATCTTACTCTTGCTACTTCTTTCCTATTCATATCTTCCCCCCACAGTTCGCAACCATACAACATTATGGGTTCAAACACCCCTTTGTAAAATCACCATCATCTGCGAATCGGGTAACCTTTCTCCGCCTTTAAATGCCTCCTGATCGCTCCCATCAGGTTTAATACCTTTTGTCTTGTCCGTGTAACATGTTCTACAAACCTCATTCTTTCTCCTATTACAACTCCCAGATATGTAGTCTTTCTGTCCATTTTAAGTCTCCTTCCTTCCACTTCAATCACAGGTCTTCTCTCCATCTTTCCTTTCAGCACAACTGCAACAGTTTTTTGTTCTGAAAGCGCCAATTTGCTTTCTCGGAGCCATTCCATTGTCCTTTCCATAGCTATCTTCGTTTTAGCCTCCACCTCCCTCCTGCTTTTTCCTCTCACCAGTACGAGAGCATCGTCTGCATACGCTAGTATTTGTACTCTCTCACCCAAATCAAGTTTCAACAATCCGTCAAATAATACGCCCAAAGGAGCGGTCCAAGAACCGATCCCTGGGGCATCCTCTTTCCAATACCTTTCCAACCTTTGTCTTTGATTGTTCGAAATTCAGTTTTCTACCAGAAAAATAGTTTCTGATTAATTTTATTAAGTTTCTTGGACAATTCCATCTCCTTAGTTGTTCAATAATCCTGGGCCACCACGCTCCATCAAAGGCCCCCGTTATGTCCATAAAAACTCCAACAACGATCTTCTCCTCCGTCTCTTCAATCTCATCTCTGAGCCGTCTGAGGACATCAATCGTCCCCACTCCTTCTCGGTATCCATACTGTTCCATACTTAATTTTCCCTCCTCTCGTAATCTTCTTCCCAGTCGATTTACAATCATTCTTTCAGCAACCTTGCCTAGGACAGGCAACAGGGTCACAGGTCTATAGGATCTCACTCAGATGGATCTTTCCCTTCTCCTTTCAAAAAACACCTTCAAGTTTCCTTCTTTCCAGACTTCCGGAAAAATCCCTTGACTGATCATCAAATTCATTGCTTCTTGACATGCTTTCTTTTATAGTTTCATATACTCTCCTTATTATTTCTCCTTTTATACCATCTATTCCAGGTGCTTTTTTATTCTTTATCTTCTTGACCGCCACATTTAATTCTTCCATCCCAAATTCTCCTTCATCCCCACCTTCACCATCTTCCTCATATCTTCTCCTTAATTCCCTTTGTCCTTCTGTATCCATCTCCACATCATCTTCTGGTATCAATTTCTCCAACATGTACTCCATTGTCTCCTTCACACCTCTTGTATATTCTCCATCTTCCTTTTTTTCAGACTTGTCAATTTTGTCGCTACTTTATCCTTTTTCATAATTATTTTGTACATTTCTTCCCCACGGATCTTCCTCTCCTTCCTCCACCATCTTCTCCCAAAGCTTCATCTTTTCTTTTCTTATCTCTTCTATATATTTATTCCTTTCTCTATTATACATTCTTCTATCTTCTTCCGATCTCGTTCTTTGCCATATTCTTCTTCTTTTCCTTGTTTCACTCCTTCTTCTTCCAATCTCCTCTGTCCACCATTCTACCATCTTTTCTTTTTCCTGTGCTCAACGGTTAGCCCTGTCACAGGCTTTGACAATATCCGTTTGCATAGTTCTTACGGTATTCATTCACATCTTTCCTTTCCATGGAAATATCCATCAATGACTCATTCATAATCCTCCAGGTCTCTAGGATCGTACGATGTCTATGTAGTCTTTGACTCTACAGCTGCTCCAGTTTATGTATATTCTGTCTCTTTGTCTAAGGAAATTTCTAATTTTTCCTGTACATTCAACAATTAGGTTCTCCCAGCAATCTTACACCTTTGCCTTCTCCACCTTTCTTTTTCATTCTATGCTTGATCTTGAAGCCATTCGCCAGCTCTTCTTTGCTTATAGTACTATTTTCCATATTGCTCTTATATATTGTTTCCACAATTTCTTCTTCTTTCATTCCCTGTTCTACGTCATAAATCATCAGGTTAGGTAGTTTCCTCTTAGGCTCTTCTACCTTTAGTCCTTTGCTCTTTAGATCTTCATTTATCATCAACATCTCCTTGTCCTTTTCACTTTCAACTTCCACCATGATTCCATTTCTCACCTTACCTACTCTCTTTACTCTTAGACCAATTTTCTAGGGTCAACTGCTTTCTTCACGTCCTCCTTGACAGCTTCACTTTCTGCTCCATCTTTTCTTATTAATACAATCCGTGCTTCATTAATACTTTCTTTACACCACTCACTTTCGGTATCTTAAGTCCTTCTTTCAGCTTTACAGCATAAGTCTTTCTTCTTCCTTCCATTTCAACATCAGTTTCTCCCACCATACTTCCTTCATCTATCTTTTCTATTCTCCTCTCCAAACTCACTTCTACTTATCATCTTCATCACTTCTTCTCTTCCTTCAATTCTTCCTTTAATTCTTTTCTCTCTCCATTTTTTTCTTTTTCCACCACTGTTCTTTATCACTCTTTAGATAGCCGAATAGTTTAGTTTCTACGGCAATGCTTATTCCTTTTGTCTTAGTTCTGGTAGTTCTAAACCATTTCTCAATTGTCTCAAGAGTTTCTTCAATTTCCACCAGATTATCTTCACTTTCAACCTCCTTCAATCGGGCTGTCCAAACCCTCTTCTTTTCCTTTTCCTGCTGAAATTCTTTATCCGATTCAGCCGTTTCCGACTCTGTTCTGAGTCAATCCTTCCTCCACTTCCTTTAATCTTCTTCTCTCTCTAGCTCTTCTCTCAATTTCTCTTTTCTCTACATCACTTGGAGATCTTCTCACTTTCTCTATCTCCGACTCTCCTTCATCCTCTCCTTCATTTCCTTCTCCTTCTTCACTTGCTATGGTGCTCTGCTCAACCCCTTCCATTCTTTCATCCACTTGCGACCTTTCTATCTGTGCTGGTAGAATGGGTGATCTTGCCAGACTTTTCCTTCTTTTCTGTTGTTCCAACAGTTCTCTTTCGTATTTTTCTTTCTCCATTTCTTCTTTCCTCTTTCCTTCCATTTCCGCTCTTCTTTTCTCCTCCTCCTTCCTTCTCTTCTCTATCTCTTGTTTCCTCCTATCTCCTCCTTCCACATCACTCCGCGCAGGTTTGCTCCCCCCAGAATCCATGGAGCGGCCTCCAGCCGTAGCTGAAGGGAGGGATTCAGTCCCGAGGGACCTACCCTCCTGGGGTAATTTTTCCTTTCCGTTTGTACCTGCCATAGTGTTGTTTTAGAAGTTTTGCTGCTTGTTTGTTTGTTTGTAAAATACAGCCCAATTCCTTATGGGAAAAGGGGTTTGGGCTATTGCGACTCCGCCAAAGCGACAGCCGGGCCATGCGTTCGCCACCTCGCCAGGCCAGTATGTATTGTTACTGACTATTGTATACTAACTAAAGGGTTAATATAAAAAAATGATTTACAAGAGAAAAATACAGAATTGTCCGTAGCGATAATAAGCCGCCAGTTATATAACAGGAAATTGAATGAAAAAAAATGTTTCTGTTGAAAAACAGTACACTATATTCACGTATTCTTTATCTATCACATTCTAAATACTCCGGAGATAATTTATTGATAGTCATTCCTTCGTGAGCCTCTTGGGCGCATTATGAAAGTGTGTGCCATATTCCCTGCCTCCTCAGATCTTTCCTGGGTTTCGCTAGGTGTTGATAAGTTATTCAGTACTATTAATTTATTGGATGAATCTCGATAAACTAATTAGGTTATAAAGTATCAAATTCTGTCCGTTAAAATTAATATTCTCTTTAAGATATTTCCAGTATTATTGTATAGTTTGCCTTGCGTTCCGATCAAGAAAATGTATCAACGAAATCCAATTTCGATCATAAAGCGTCTTCTCTCAGCTCTTTTGATTTACCTTCTGTCTAACCAATTTCGATTACCTTATGTGCAAACATTCACGAATTTTTACTATGAGGTTTCTATAACAGCGTTTAATAGAATGTTCATTGCATTAGTTAGTTTACTAATGATTGGTGCAATCTAAATTTAAAATTAGGTAATAACTTCGTCTATGCAATCTGCATTACGCTACTAATCAAGGACTTTACAATAATAATATTCTAAATTTTTAATGTAAACAAATATTTCTGCCTCTTTGATGAACTTCAGCTGAAAGTATAAGATATATATATATATATATATATATATATATATATATATATATATATACATATATGTATACGTTAATAACATTTGTATAAGTGGCAATAGCCTAATTTAATTTAAATAAACATTGAATCACAAAAAGCTGTCCCGGCGGAGCAAGGACTTTTTGTGATTCAATGTTTATTGAAATTGATTGAAGTTTAGGCTGATTCGTAAACAGAAACATTATATTACGTAGAAACAGTAATTGATATCCAATCGGCTCTTTGAGAACCAAAACTGTTTACTGAATAATCCGAGCATCAAAATACTGGACTATACCTGGTTACTACTTAATAATGACTTATATTTTACTAACTCTTTCCAGCATAGATAACTTAGCTATCAATAACAAGCATAGAAAACATTCGGTAACCTCGAATTCTAAAGTTTTGATACACTAAAAATACTGAATTTAAATAAATAATAATATCTTACCAAAGCAGATTTAAGTGATACAAAATATTTCATGGAAGATATAAAGTAAGAAATAAGTATTAAAGTTCCATTTAAGTTTGAATATGGAATTAAACGGAGTGGTAGAGATTATAGAAAAGGAATACAATATGTAGCAGCAACTGGAGCAAAGTTTGGAACGTCTGCCGCACCTGATTTTGCCCGTAGCACAAAGTTTATGGAAGTGTAAGAAGTTTGGATGTAACAGCAACCTTTATACATGCATATTTTGTTCAACAAAGGACTCTTCCGTGAATTAGAACACTTGGGTCCCTTTTTATTCACTTTATTTATCAATGACATCATTGACTGTATCGATGTTGAATGTTTATTGTTTGCTGATGACATAAAAATATTCACATCCGTTTCAACCCTGCAGGATTGCTTAAAACTTCAACGTTGCCTTCTTGGATTGGATGATTGGTGTGTGCAGAACAATCTTAAGTTGAACATTGCTAAATGCGCAGTCATCACCTTTTACCGTTCCTCCGCTCCTATACTGTTTGATTACATACTCAATAACTCTGCTCTCATTCGTAAAACTTCTATTAGAGATCTTGGAGTCGTAATCTCCCACAATCTTGGCCCTGAATCCCACATTGATGCCATCACCACTAAAGCCTCTCGTAATCTGGGATTTCTGATCAGAACTTCAAGAAGCGGACTGAGTGTTGCAGCTATGAAGTTTATCTTTACTGCTCTGGTGAGGTTAGTGCTTGAATATGGCAGCTTTGTCTGGTCGCCCTATCAGGTTAGTCATATCCAGCAGCTCCAAAGTGTCCAGGATCGCTTCTTGCGGGTGGTTGGAGTCAAATGTGGATTTGAATACAGAACAGTGCCATTGGAAGATTTGGGGATTTCCTTGGGTTTGAACTCGCTTGTGAAGCGTAGACAACTTTTAGATGTGGTTTTTCTCCATAAACTAATTAACGGAGACGTGAATTGTCCAGAACTGCTCAGGCGGATCGACTTCCGAGTGCCTCATCAGACCAGGTCCCTTCACACTTTCTGCCGTCGTGTCTACTCAACCAATTATGTACATCACAGCACTATCCCGAGACTTCACAGACTTGGAAACCTCGTCTCCTCCCAGCATGACTTTTTCAGTGATAGTGTTATGCACCTGAAAAAACATTTTCTTTTGTTGTAGACATTGACACCTGGCTCATAGTAATATGTGTATATATTTATTTCTTTCTATTTTTTCCTCTACTCTTTTCTACATGCATACATTTGATTCTTTTTTTCCCCTTTTATTGTAATAAATTATTCCTATGTAGTATATGTGTAAGTGCAGATGGATGTATAATTGATTGTATAATTACTGTTACTATTTATTATTGTTGCTATGCTATTATTGTTATTTTCTATATAGTCTATTTTATATGTTATTGTTATGTTGTAGCATTTTATTTTGGCATTGTTAATAATTTATAATGTGGATCATTTTCATTAGCTTATTGTTGGATATAAGAATATCTTATTGTTTTTTCCATGTACTAATGGTGTTACCGTAAATAAATAAATTAGTTCCAATCATTTTTATAGTAACATGAACTTGATGAACCAGGGACTTTATTATCTGATATACTTTTATTATTACGCAAAAATACGTATTTATTAAATATTTCTTGGATTATCATGACTTTAATATAACAATAAAAAGGATGTTACACTGGGAGTTTAACAACATCAACATAAACATATACGTAATACGTTTGGAACAAGTGATCTGATATCAAATCTCATTTGTATTTAATAGTTTTATTTTTATATTTATATAATTATGTTATAGAGAACTCATTCTCCTCTAATGGTAATTTTCCTTTCTTTGCATTCAAGTTACCTTAATTTTTTATGTAGACAGCATGATTAACTAATGTATTTAATACCCTAAATTTTTGGCTTGGATTATGGCTTTTTCATGAATACACAATTTTTTATTCATTTTCAAATTATAAAAGTTCACTTAGGCTAGTCTCTTCTAAAGGAAGGAATTCCTTAGTCCTAGGAGCTTATAAATAATAAAAGCTTCTTGCAGCTTTCGAAGTCCAGGAGGTTAGCGAGGCCAGGAGATTATACAGACAAATCCCAAGATTAGTCTCTAAGGAGTAGGAAATTGCTAAAAACTAAAAGTTGGCGAGTTGCTATGAAATTGGGTAATTAATAAATATTATTTCATACTTAGAGGGCGATAATTAGCACAAACAAGAGACAAGTAATAAAGGAAATTAAAATAGCCTAGTATTTAGCGAGTAAGCAGTAGTTAACGCTTGAGAATTTAAAACATAGATTGCTTGATTAGAGGATTATAAAGGGGTAAAATAAGGTCTGAAAATTAGAAATGAATAGATGAAGGGGTAAAACCACATACCTCGATAAAGATGTTGTACTAACTAACCATGACAAAGCTCAGCAAGAGACAGAATCCCTTGTGAAATTACTGACTAGCCGAGTTAGCCAGTCAAGGAATCTTCTACAGTGCAAACCGTTATAGACCCATTGTAAACATAGCGTGTTGAAAAACCAATCAGAGGCAGGGAAAGAGATCAGGCGATCTCTGCAATCAACTGTCTTTCCGTAGCCTTATTGAAGTATATAATAAGTACATATTAATGTAGGAACACAAATTAATATTATAGTGAAACCAGCTGTTTCTCAGGGCTTCGCACGCTTTTCTTGAGCTTTTCCCGTGAATGAGCACTCCTGGTTCAAGTGAACTGTATTTCAACACCGATGTTGAGTTTGTCTTGTTGCACGATCAAGAAAATCTGTCAAAATTGTACGTTCATAGCCATTGTACACATACATGTACGTACTTTATTTAAAGTGTTCTAACACTCAACCTTAAGCTCAACCAGAAATTTATGTTACAGACATCACACCTGACCACCTTCTAAAAGTGTTTGGTTATTACATATACGTAATTGCCTCTTACGTGCAGTTTAATATGTCCAAGTGCTTTGAAAACTTGTATCTTCTGCAGCCTTCTCAATAGAAAAATGCATATATAGGGAAATGATCATAATGATTGATCAAATTATTTCTGAGTCTAAAAATGTCATATATATAAAAACATGTCCTCTTTTATTATAATGAAATTATAGTAAGAACAATGTTGTATGATAATGATTTTATAGCTTTAAAACTAAGTATGAACTAACCTTAAATAATTTATAATAGACATGTAGATTATGGAACAAAGCTGTGAGCCAGACAAGAGTGCAAAAGATATACAATGTACTGCTTTACATAGTAAACACTCTCATATACTTCTATAAGAATTGCATATTACTGATTCCTGACGACACAGGAAGTACACGTTTGTTCCTCGATAAAAAATATGTTTTATTAATTTGTATGGTATTGCAGACGCATTTGTATAGGTTTACTTACTAGTTGCATGCCTATTTGTTTTTATGCCAGATGTACAGAGAACTTTTACAATACATTTAATCATTGTATAGGTTTTTGCACTTAAAATACTTTTATATATTTCCAGTTACCCTTCACGAAGATTGATTGACGTTTATACGTTTTGGATATGTGTTTTTGTATGTTCACCTGTGAATATGGGATATTATTTGAATAAGTTAACGTTTTCGGATGGTTAAAGTTTTGTTTGAAACTCTACATCTTGAGTTAATAACTTTATTCCATCATCATTAGCGCTCAGTGTTCCCTTTAACCTTATTATCTCCGGCAGCTTGTTTCGTTATCTTTATAATATGTGCACGCTAGTAAGGAAGCGGATATGACGAATATCACATAAATTAACAATATGGACTTCGTTTATATTTACCAATCTTAAACAATATTGTCGGCAATGTTATTATAACATGAATTATTGCAAATATTATGTAAATTACGCTTAAAATGTTTTGGATAGCGATTTTTATGTATTGTATGAGCAAACCATGTTTCTATCTATCTGAAATCAATTAAATACAAGCAAGGCATTTACGACCTGCTAAATTGTGATCATACGGAAACGTATTTTTCTCCGCTTTGATACCAATTTTAGAATAGTTTTTTTTAATAATTTTTTACTCCTTCAAAGTATTAAAGCTATTTACAACGCACCAATGTATTTCAATATCGCTGCAATAAAAAAATCATTATTCATGGAGTTCAATGGGTTGTTGAAAGTAATTGGGAACCAGTGCCTAATGCTTTTAAACTGTTTAGAATAATAAGACATATCGTTCAAACAAATTTTACTTTAAAGTAAAGATAATCCCTTGGTTCTTCTGGCACACAAGTGTATTATGCAGGTTTTAAGTTTCCAGTGATGTTTCAATAGGCCCAAAAAATTGTGTATGTATTACAGGTATGACATAATGTAGTATCGCGATACGTAGAGTAAGCCCTGGGTCCTTCTACATAATTTTTAAATGTAATATACAAGTTCAAAGTGACGTCTTTATACAATTCTGTGTGTATTGCAGTGAGACGACATCCTGTAACGAGTTAAGAAGGATGCCTCGGTTCTTCTAGCAAATAAGTTTTGAATGTATTATACAAATTCAAAGTTTACAGTGACGTCTCTATAGGCCCAATCAATTCTATATGTATTACAATGAGATGAATTGCAGTACCTAATTGAGCAGGATAGGCTCTGAGATGTTGATTTCATCCAATTGCAAGTCCTGGCTTCTGATATATGCAGATATAGCTCGATGGGTAAGGGTGCCCCATAGTCTCATAATTTTTTTATTTACTTTTAGATACGGAGTAATAATTCGTAAGATTAATTAACTCGTGAGAGACTTTAATATACTTTTAATACTGCTTTAATTTCGTACCTGACTACAAAAATAAAATTCCACTAAAACTTATGTATTTGTCATTCTTAAACATAAGTGGATTGTTTTATGTACTGATATGCTACAACTCACCTGCCATAACAATTAAATTAAAATAACAATAGATTAGAATGTTATATGGAGATATCAACAAATAAAACAAGAGTTGTGTAAGTACATAAAGAAACAAACGGAAAAATTCCAAATAATTTGTGGAAGACGTTTTAATCTGAGCCAAACTGTACAACAAATTTTAAGTTGTCAAAATAAAAAAAAATTATTAACAATCTAAAATATTGGATGATGCTAATGTTGTCCTTGAATAAATATATAGCATACATTAGTTCTATAAATTAACAACGTATCACATTTCTATACTATATAATATATATACAACCAGTTATAGAGATTGAGTCTTGTTATAATATCAGCACCAATATTTTTTTACAAATTTTTATACACGTAATTTTTAAAAAGAAAGTAAATATATGTTTAGAAACATATCTGCTAGTATATATGTTAACAAAATTAAAACCTATTGTGGTCTCCATGTATGGACCATTGTTTATTTGAATAATAACAATAACCGTGAAAATAATCACTTACAAAAATTAATGTCAAATCAATGCTGTAAATTTGAAGATATATATTTGAAGATAATTTATGACTGTAATATTAAGTTGGTTTAATATTGTACTAATATTATTTTTGTAGACAGTGCAGATGATTGTGCCTAACCACAATCACCTGGAAACCACAAAATATCTTACTTCTAAATATATATTAGCATTAGCAGAATTCTTTTTCATGTTTACTCAAAAATATACTATTTTAACACCTGAATGTGAAGTGAGTACAAATAAATGATGTATTAATGTAGTAATGTAGTGTAGTGATGTAACTAAGTGATATAGTTGATGGTTACAGATTTATTTAAATATTCAATTGCATATAATAATTTAATGGCTCATAATGCTCTTTATTAGACATTCATGTTTACTTAAATAAGATGAGCGTTCAAATTGGAAGTTAAGAAACTGCATAATCTCCATATAGAATCTTTCACTATACGTTTCGTCTTATAATTTCATCGGTAATGAAACTCTCTTGTAGAAGTGAAGGTTGTCTTCAACAAGATTATCGCTCAACTTAGGGAGAACAGAAACTGCAATTACCTCTGTAACAACTCGTTCACGAGGACTTGTGGTATGAACGCACCAGCGTCTAGTGATAAAACCTAATAAGAGATATAAATATTAAGAATGACACTAGGGTACTCTTGTGTGAATTTCTGTAACAAAAGGGAACAAATTGAAATTAAAGAACAAAGGTGTATTTAATAATTTTAGCGCCTTATAAAAAAATAAACGATTAATTTCAAAGTTATTTCAATGAATCTTTGTTTGACTTAATTTCGAAAAAATTTAATTTTCAATCATTATGAACAATATTGGACTGTTCAAACTTTCCAATAGTAACAATTTAAGATGCAAGTAAATAATTGGTTCTCGTTAATAGTTATAAGTTATATTTATTTATAAGTACAAGATTATAAGGCCTAACTGATCTAAAAAGTTTGGTTGATACGTCTCCCGATTCTCCCTGTACACTTTCAGTACAAAGAGGATTAATAATAACAGCTCAACACATGCACTTGATAACTTCTGCACAAAAGTATATTATCTTTGCCAGCGAGAAGTGAAAAAGGGTTGTATTATTAATGAATAAAACTTCTAAAACTGACTAATTGAGCGCTACATCTACTTCTAGTAAATGGTTTATGCTACGGACGCTTAACAAATTACTGTTAAGTGCTGTTATTAATCATTTCTAAGGCTAAATTTACACTTTGGACAACAATAGATGGTGACAGAGTATGAGATTAGTACAAATAACAAAGTTACTCATCCTTATGGGGTTCCTGTGTATATCTTGTCGTGCTACTTTTTATTATAATCATGCAGCGTCCAAGATTTCGGAACAACAAAGACTTATACGTTTCTAGGGTAATGCGTAACTTGTTGGTACATTGTTAGAAAGGTATTTTTATTTATAACACATTAATTGTAAAATAATAACTACTTGAACTATAAAGTTACAAACTATAATTCAACTTAAAGTTACAAAGTTTTAAACAAACAATATTAACTATACCACCTTAATTACCAAGACCAACCATAATCATTACAGAGATAGACAAAAATTCGTGTGTAGAGCAAGATTCAATTATGGATTTTGAGATTTTTAAAATGAAGTTTACTTATTACTACATTAGTCTCTAAATAATTACATCAAGTTACGAGATTGAGAGGAATGACTGAAGCACGCTTTATTTTGAAACACTCTCTAATTAAATGGAGAGGTATCAATCATCATTCCTCAGTAATGTTTATATCCTCAGGTAAAATGATGGGTTGATGTCTAATTTACCCATACATAGTATTTACAAAAAACTTAAATTTTTAATGAAAATCTATTTTGTATATTTTCAGACAGGTCATTAGATTATATATATATATATTGTATATATATTGTAAGGTTTGTAAGTTTGGTTTAGTTTAAGATTAAGGTTGTGACATATTATGAGCAAGGGTTGCTGTGAGAGGATTTAATAATAGATTAGATTGGCAGTCCGCTACCGTGTTAGTCTGGTCTTTCCAGGGGTTGATAGAGGTAGTACTTTAGGGTTAGTTGGAGTAAATTTCATAAACTTTATACATTTGTAAGTATGTCGATTCCTTTGGTTAAGATCTATGGTGTTATTTGTTTCGCTTTTGATAAGGGGGAAGTTCGGTAAGGGTTAGTATGACCTCCCCCTATTTCCCGTTTTTTTGTTGATTCTGTTTATAATAATTAGACTTGTAACATGATTCGATATTGTGGTTTGTTCGCTTGCAGTACCTGCAGAACAGCTCTTGTATATTGTTGGTTTTAGGTGCCAAGCGGTTACTTTGGGGTTGAGAAGTTAATGAACGTTGCTTGAACCAGCATTGTTCTGCGTTATGGTTGTCTTTACGGCAAATAGTGCAATACCTATTTTGCCTAGCAGGTTGTGTTTGGGAATGGTTTTGTCTTCTCTTCTCACTTAAGATAACGTTTTTTTATCATAGTTGGCCTTTGGGTTTGTTTGGGGTAGTTTGGGCTTTCCATATATCTATTCTGGTAAGGACTAGGTGTTCTATCATATCTTGGCTTATATTTTTAGTTTTCATACGGGGATGGAGACCTTTCGTACCTGTGGTTATGATTTGAAATTTGGTTTGTACTTAGGGTAGCTACTAAATTGGTTAGGGTGTTAACTTCTGTTTGCAGTTTATGGATTATTGTTTGTTCATATAAGGGTGTACTATAGGGTCTGTTTGCTGCAACCCTATTGTACCTTTCTTTGTTTTTCATTTGTGTTAGAACTAGCTGTTCTGTAATTTTTAAATTGGTCTCTAGATCACTTAAGGTGTCGTTTTTCAGGCCTATAACTCGTTCACAGATTTCTGGTTTTAGTCCCTGTATGATAAAATGTATAATTTGTTTGTCCTGTATTGTAGGGTCATATCTTCGGCATGTTGTTAATATATCTAAAAAATAGGTTAGTGTTGGCTTGTTGTCTCCCTGTATTTTGTGTTTTAAAATCATTTGTAGACTCTGGGTTTGTGCTAATGGGGTGAAAGCCTCTGTGAAACTTTTTGCAAGTTGATCCCATTGTATGGCTTCCCCTAGTTGTTTTTGCTTGTAGTATTTTAACCAAGTTAGTGCTGTGCCTAATAAATGCGCTGGGAATAAATTAACTTTAGTGTTATCTGTCCATCTGTTTGAAGCTGCTGCCACTAGGAATTTGTCTAAAAAATCTTGTGGATTTTCGCTCTGGAGACCTGTGTAAGTCCCAGCTGATATTAACGGTATGTTTTCCCCCATGGTTGCTGTGTTAGTTCTGACAGGTAGTGTGAGTGGCTCGTAATGTTGTGCTAAGGTTGGGGGTGCTTGTGTCTTGATGTCCGCCTCAGGGTTATGTACTATGTCGTATAAATTTGTTCTCTGCACTAGAAAATCCTCGATTGTAGCTAAATCCTTATAGTTTTCCCTGTCCTCTTCACTAAGGTGAGTCTTTCGTGTAGTTAAATTATTAAATATGGTTTTAATATTAGGGTGACTTGCGCTTATACGTGTTAAGTTCTTAAGTGCCGCTAGGATAGGTCTGAGGTCCGCTACCGTGTCTGTGTCTCTAGATTGTATTCCATTTTTATTTAATATTTTTACTATGTCACTTTTGGAAGTCCTGTATGTGTCTAATGGTATTAAATCTTCATGTAGTATGGTTTCCATTTAATTATACATGTCCATTGACGTACCTAGTTAGTTTACTTCGCGTTACTCTAATTACGGGTTTGAAAATATTTTTGAGTTATTGGAAATGTAATTTGTCTTTTAGGTAAATGAGTGGTTTGTCACTGAAGTAGGCTATTTTAGTTAAATATTTTCTTATGA
The DNA here is from genome assembly GCF_021130785.1 of Homalodisca vitripennis. Classification (NCBI taxonomy): domain Eukaryota; kingdom Metazoa; phylum Arthropoda; class Insecta; order Hemiptera; family Cicadellidae; genus Homalodisca; species Homalodisca vitripennis. Next base: position 177,556 of record NW_025776391.1, read on the forward strand.
ATATTATTTGGTTCTAATTTATACATAGCCTATGAAACTATGTGCTTGCCCATGTGAGGAATTTGAATGCTAATCGAGTTTTAGCCTCCACCATGTAAGGTTCGTAAGTTTGGTTTAGTTTAAGATTAAGGTTGTGACATATTATGAGCAAGGGTTGCTGTGAGAGGATTTAATAATAGGTTAGATTGGCAGCACAAATACCCTCAAATGAACCAACACATATTTTATTTTTGACATCTCTTTAAATTGATAAAAAATTTTAATTAACAATTGATTGGGTCAACCGATATATTAAGCACAAGTTTTAATACCTTAATACTTTGAAGACATATTTAATATTAAATTATTCATTACAATTTATTTTAAATTTAATTCATTATAACGTTTACTAGTAATTTTGTAGTGTTGCAATAATTATGAGTTCATGGACTAACGTGAGAAACTTTCTTTTAAATAGCTAAACATTTACATGAATTTACATTTTCGAAATTGTGAACATTTAAATAGATATGGAATTGAAAATGATTAATGAACCCTAAAATATACTAAGTTCTTAAAATTACTTACATTTTATTCCACTTCACACTTATTACGCCTAGAGATATTTTTCCGCACACGAACACCAACACTAGCACTCCCGAACCTCACTTTTCGACTTCCCGTCCTCGACCTCCTCCTCCTCATCTTTGTTCGTCAGTTTTTATGTTATTCTCCCGCCAGCTCATGACCACGCCTCTGCCAAATCTCTCCATCATAATTTGTGAGTACCAATTTTTCATATCAGCATGGCTGTCCCTTACATCGTCGCACGGTTTTTACAAATAAGGATTACCGCTGCTAAACAAGCATTTCCTGTTTGTTCACCATCGGTGTCTGGGCGGATGTGCGTATCCACTTACATCCGGAGGATGTTTGTATCGAATTGTAATACAAGACTTCCTTTCCAGCAACTATCTGTACATTGATTCTATGAATTTTATTTACTAATAATTACGTATGTCTTACATTCCCCTGGCTTAATGAAGATTTTACCTACGAATCGTACTTATTATCTAATTAAGGTTATCAATTGGGTAGTCACGTTCATGTACTGTAGGCTTCAGAAATTGTATTTTTGATGTTGTTAATGTGGATGAAGTAGAGGTGTATAAAAAGAAGTAGTGTTAATATAGAAGTCCAGGCTAATAAAATGTACAAAATGAGTTCCGTGTTGTTTAATATGTTGTTGTCGTCGTGTTTTAGCTGGAAGTGGTGTTGTCTTTGTTGATTGTGATCGAAGCAGGTGAATGCGCAGGTAGCTCGGAGAGTAGGTAGTGTTGTTGTGTTGAGAATGCTGTGTAGACATCTTCCTTGTTGTCTTCAAAGTCATGTATTTGGTGTTATGTCGCAATGTCACAACGCCATTCGAAGAAATCTCCGACGAACGTGAGCGATCTTCTGTTTCTATCTGGTTGCTGTCTTTGGATGAATGGGAGGTGTTCTGCTACCATTTGTTGATGAATGTGGGTTTGTAAAGTGGAAAGGTTGTTCTGTATCTTGCAATAGGTTTGCGAGTTGTTGAAGTTTTTAGGGCAGAAATTTAGATACGGTTCGTGTTTAGGTAAATTTTGCTGTGTGTTGAAAGAAATTTTTTATATGATAGGGATGGAACTGATATAAGGTAGTGTCTGAGGCATTGGAGTAAAGTACGCTCCTGTGAAGATTTGTACTAGAGGCTTATTGGGTTCTTCTGTGTTGTGGGTTGTTGTGCTGGCAAAGGTGGTCAAAAGAGTTATGGCAAGTGCTGTCAGTAGTAGTAGTAGGAAGTGCTGTAAGGACTTCATCTGTCTCGTGGGTGGTCGGGACGGTTAGAGTGCTGTAGACTGGTGTCTTGTAGATTGGTGTCTTGTAGACTGGTTTCTCAGGTTATAGTTGGTTTTTCTGGTGTCATAATTCTAAAACTTAATATCTACAGGTTACATATACATTTTAGTTTAATATCTTATAATTAATACATATTTATGCCTAAGGTTTTTATTTACAGAAATCTTTTAATGACCTCTCAATGGTGTGTCGTATTCCCCAAGCTCTATGTAATAATGTTTTTACTAAGCATCTTAATCTCTAGTGTTCTTAAACAAGGTTCGAAATTATGTTAGTTTATTATATTACAAAACAATACTACGCATCTTTATTTCTGAGGAATATGTAATATCCCCTCTTTATGCTTATTGTCCATAGTCATTATTATGATCATAATATATGTTGCCAAAAGAAGGCTGTATAGATTGTTAATGAGCAATATTGCTGTGCTAATACATACTATGTTAGATATTTGTTACTTTCCTTTAATGTTAGATTAGCTATGTATTATTTAAACATGTCATTTAAGTCATTTACATGTCATATATTGAAGTATTTGTTTATCCTAGGATTATTTAATATAGAACATCTATGTCTCTTTTTTTTTAGAGGCATCTCAGAAAAATTGAGTCCTTGTAGGGTATATTATGTTTACATTGTTATCTACTAACTTAAATAAATATGATAAATGTAGTACACTTTATCATATTTTATATTCCTTATTACTAGGCGATATATATACGTATCTCTCAGGTAAGTCTAATATGTACGTTGCTTCAAGTTAAAGTACGCTTTGTTATTGTAGTAAACGAGTACGTGGGAAACATTACTTGCATAATAAGCCGTCTGAACCACCAGGGCCCTTGGCGACCCAGACCGCTGGTACAAGGCAATGCCCCCTAGTCATAGTCACAACGCAGTCGGTGTAGTATAGCGTGGGAAGTTAGTTGAGTTAGCAGAAAACTTATCTGCCTGGGAGACATACCAGAGTCACGGTCAAGTCTTACTAGCCAGTCTAAGTACGGTTACCGTGGGTTACAGGCAGAGCCTCGTGTCGTGTCGTGTGTGCTGTGTGAGTGTCCTGTGTTTTGGGATTACCTATACCAATATCTTTGGTACGTCTAACCTATCACTTAATCACTAAATTACACTAAACTTCACATTAAAATACAAAGTCAGGCGTTTTAATTTTCTAAATCTTTTATGTCTTTATTCTCTATCGTTTTCCGACACAACATCGAGATTTTAATATTCATTTTTATTTCTGTTAGACTTACTTCAGTGACTCTCAAGATTATATAACGTTATAATGAATCATTCAAACCGTAATCAAGTTAACCGGTCTCTCAACACCTGGAGTATAATACCTCTTCTTTAAATCGATTCTTGCGTGACTATGTAGTAGCTTTTTACCCTCATATATTATGAAAGTATTGCGAAGATACTTTTCACTCTCTTCAAATTTTACTATAAGGCAGTGAGTGCACAGTGATGTTCATGAGAAATATTGTATATTTTATTCTTGAATATTTTATTATTGTTCAAGTCCCTTCATATTTGTTTTATATTCTCTTATAGAATAATTTCATTCTAGCAACATGTATTGGTTGTTCTGTTAACCTCTTCCTGTGGTAAATGTCTACTGCATATGTCACTTCGTTAATTTTTTCTTGACAACGAAAGGACCTCTAAATGGTGTTTGAAATTTACTATATTTTTTGTTTGGTCTTTCGGGAAATGGACCAAGACTTCATCGCCGGGGTTTAAATCCAAATGATATTTGTCACGGTCAAAGTATTTCTTTTGCCCTTCCTGGGCTTTTTTCATGATTTTCGGCATATCTTTGCGTATTTGCTCTAAAATTTCTATATTTTCCAACACCATTTTTTCGGGATTAACCTGTAAATATATACAATCAGATGGTAAGTTAGCTTCGTAACCAAACATGAGGTAGTGCGGTGTGTAGCCTGTTGAAATGTTTACAGACGTGTTGTAGGCAAATGTAACTATTTGTACATATTTTGACCAAGTTTGGGGTTTTTCCACAACGTAATGAGATATTGCCTTGATCAGCGTGTGGTTGTATTTTCCAACCGCACCTTGTACTTGTGACATATAAGCAGCGCCTGGCCTTTGTTCAATCCCGAGTGCATTTAGTAACTGTGAAATTACAGAATTCATAAAGTGCGTTCCTCTGTCATGATTAATAATTCTAGGAAATCCAAATGTGCAGAATAGATTTAATAATTTTTGCGCTACTGTGTTCGCATCTGCATTTCTACAAGGGGTTGCAAATGCCATTCTAGTGCAGGCATCGGTTGCAACTAGGATATATTTGTAACCATTACTTTGTGTAATATTACCTACAAAGTCTATTGTTATTCTGTCAAAGGGTTTTATGGAGGGTGGAATAGGTTGTAGTAGGCCGTAATTTTTGTTCGTTTTTGGCCTACGTAGTTGACATTCTTCACAAGATTTTGTATATTGGAGGATATCACGGTACATATTCGGCCAGTGATATCGTAATTTTATTTTTGAAGCTGTTTTGTAATGTGATAAGTGTCCACCCGTGTAGGGGTTGTCATGGAATATTTTTAATATAGTAAACACTCTCATATACTTCTATAAGAATTGCATATTACTGATTCCTGACGACACAGGAAGTACACGTTTGTTCCTCGATAAAAAATATGTTTTATTAATTTGTATGGTATTGCAGACGCATTTGTATAGGTTTACTTACTAGTTGCATGCCTATTTGTTTTTATGCCAGATGTACAGAGAACTTTTACAATACATTTAATCATTGTATAGGTTTTTGCACTTAAAATACTTTTATATATTTCCAGTTACCCTTCACGAAGATTGATTGACGTTTATACGTTTTGGATATGTGTTTTTGTATGTTCACCTGTGAATATGGGATATTATTTGAATAAGTTAACGTTTTCGGATGGTTAAAGTTTTGTTTGAAACTCTACATCTTGAGTTAATAACTTTATTCCATCATCATTAGCGCTCAGTGTTCCCTTTAACCTTATTATCTCCGGCAGCTTGTTTCGTTATCTTTATAATATGTGCACGCTAGTAAGGAAGCGGATATGACGAATATCACATAAATTAACAATATGGACTTCGTTTATATTTACCAATCTTAAACAATATTGTCGGCAATGTTATTATAACATGAATTATTGCAAATATTATGTAAATTACGCTTAAAATGTTTTGGATAGCGATTTTTATGTATTGTATGAGCAAACCATGTTTCTATCTATCTGAAATCAATTAAATACAAGCAAGGCATTTACGACCTGCTAAATTGTGATCATACGGAAACGTATTTTTCTCCGCTTTGATACCAATTTTAGAATAGTTTTTTTTAATAATTTTTTACTCCTTCAAAGTATTAAAGCTATTTACAACGCACCAATGTATTTCAATATCGCTGCAATAAAAAAATCATTATTCATGGAGTTCAATGGGTTGTTGAAGTAATTGGGAACCAGTGCCTGATGCTTTTAAACTGTTTAGAATAATAAGACATATCGTTCAAACAAATTTTACTTTAAAGTAAAGATAATCCCTTGGTTCTTCTGGCACACAAGTGTATTATGCAGGTTTTAAGTTTCCAGTGATGTTTCAATAGGCCCAAAAAATTGTGTATGTATTACAGGTATGACATAATGTAGTATCGCGATACGTAGAGTAAGCCCTGGGTCCTTCTACATAATTTTTAAATGTAATATACAAGTTCAAAGTGACGTCTTTATACAATTCTGTGTGTATTGCAGTGAGACGACATCCTGTAACGAGTTAAGAAGGATGCCTCGGTTCTTCTAGCAAATAAGTTTTGAATGTATTATACAAATTCAAAGTTTACAGTGACGTCTCTATAGGCCCAATCAATTCTATATGTATTACAATGAGATGAATTGCAGTACCTAATTGAGCAGGATAGGCTCTGAGATGTTGATTTCATCCAATTGCAAGTCCTGGCTTCTGATATATGCAGATATAGCTCGATGGGTAAGGGTGCCCCATAGTCTCATAATTTTTTTATTTACTTTTAGATACGGAGTAATAATTCGTAAGATTAATTAACTCGTGAGAGACTTTAATATACTTTTAATACTGCTTTAATTTCGTACCTGACTACAAAAATAAAATTCCACTAAAACTTATGTATTTGTCATTCTTAAACATAAGTGGATTGTTTTATGTACTGATATGCTACAACTCACCTGCCATAACAATTAAATTAAAATAACAATAGATTAGAATGTTATATGGAGATATCAACAAATAAAACAAGAGTTGTGTAAGTACATAAAGAAACAAACGGAAAAATTCCAAATAATTTGTGGAAGACGTTTTAATCTGAGCCAAACTGTACAACAAATTTTAAGTTGTCAAAATAAAAAAAATTATTAACAATCTAAAAATATTGGATGATGCTAATGTTGTCCTTGAATAAATATATAGCATACATTAGTTCTATAAATTAACAACGTATCACATTTCTATACTATATAATATATATACAACCAGTTATAGAGATTGAGTCTTGTTATAATATCAGCACCAATATTTTTTTACAAATTTTTATACACGTAATTTTTAAAAAGAAAGTAAATATATGTTTAGAAACATATCTGCTAGTATATATGTTAACAAAATTAAAACCTATTGTGGTCTCCATGTATGGACCATTGTTTATTTGAATAATAACAATAACCGTGAAAATAATCACTTACAAAAATTAATGTCAAATCAATGCTGTAAATTTGAAGATATATATTTGAAGATAATTTATGACTGTAATATTAAGTTGGTTTAATATTGTACTAATATTATTTTTGTAGACAGTGCAGATGATTGTGCCTAACCACAATCACCTGGAAACCACAAAATATCTTACTTCTAAATATATATTAGCATTAGCAGAATTCTTTTTCATGTTTACTCAAAAATATACTATTTTAACACCTGAATGTGAAGTGAGTACAAATAAATGATGTATTAATGTAGTAATGTAGTGTAGTGATGTAACTAAGTGATATAGTTGATGGTTACAGATTTATTTAAATATTCAATTGCATATAATAATTTAATGGCTCATAATGCTCTTTATTAGACATTCATGTTTACTTAAATAAGATGAGCGTTCAAATTGGAAGTTAAGAAACTGCATAATCTCCATATAGAATCTTTCACTATACGTTTCGTCTTATAATTTCATCGGTAATGAAACTCTCTTGTAGAAGTGAAGGTTGTCTTCAACAAGATTATCGCTCAACTTAGGGAGAACAGAAACTGCAATTACCTCTGTAACAACTCGTTCACGAGGACTTGTGGTATGAACGCACCAGCGTCTAGTGATAAAACCTAATAAGAGATATAAATATTAAGATATAAGAACAAAGGTGTATTTAATAATTTTTTAGCGCCTTATAAAAAAATAAACGATTAATTTCAAAGTTATTTCAATGAATCTTTGTTTGACTTAATTTCGAAAAAATTTAATTTTCAATCATTATGAACAATATTGGACTGTTCAAACTTTCCAATAGTAACAATTTAAGATGCAAGTAAATAATTGGTTCTCGTTAATAGTTATAAGTTATATTTATTTATAAGTACAAGATTATAAGGCCTAACTGATCTAAAAAGTTTGGTTGATACGTCTCCCGATTCTCCCTGTACACTTTCAGTACAAAGAGGATTAATAATAACAGCTCAACACATGCACTTGATAACTTCTGCACAAAAGTATATTATCTTTGCCAGCGAGAAGTGAAAAAGGGTTGTATTATTAATGAATAAAACTTCTAAAACTGACTAATTGAGCGCTACATCTACTTCTAGTAAATGGTTTATGCTACGGACGCTTAACAAATTACTGTTAAGTGCTGTTATTAATCATTTCTAAGGCTAAATTTACACTTTGGACAACAATAGATGGTGACAGAGTATGAGATTAGTACAAATAACAAAGTTACTCATCCTTATGGGGTTCCTGTGTATATCTTGTCGTGCTACTTTTTATTATAATCATGCAGCGTCCAAGATTTCGGAACAACAAAGACTTATACGTTTCTAGGGTAATGCGTAACTTGTTGGTACATTGTTAGAAAGGTATTTTTATTTATAACACATTAATTGTTAAAATAATAACTACTTGAACTATAAAGTTACAAACTATAATTCAACTTAAAGTTACAAAGTTTTAAACAAACAATATTAACTATACCACCTTAATTACCAAGACCAACCATAATCATTACAGAGATAGACAAAAATTCGTGTGTAGAGCAAGATTCAATTATGGATTTTGAGATTTTTAAAATGAAGTTTACTTATTACTACATTAGTCTCTAAATAATTACATCAAGTTACGAGATTGAGAGGAATGACTGAAGCACGCTTTATTTTGAAACACTCTCTAATTAAATGGAGAGGTATCAATCATCATTCCTCAGTAATGTTTATATCCTCAGGTAAAATGATGGGTTGATGTCTAATTTACCCATACATAGTATTTACAAAAAACTTAAATTTTTAATGAAAATCTATTTTGTATATTTTCAGACAGGTCATTAGATTATATATATATTTTGTATATATATTGTAAGGTTTGTAAGTTTGGTTTAGTTTAAGATTAAGGTTGTGACATATTATGAGCAAGGGTTGCTGTGAGAGGATTTAATAATAGATTAGATTGGCAGTCCGCTACCGTGTTAGTCTGGTCTTTCCAGGGGTTGATAGAGGTAGTACTTTAGGGTTAGTTGGAGTAAATTTCATAAACTTTATACATTTGTAAGTATGTCGATTCCTTTGGTTAAGATCTATGGTGTTATTTGTTTCGCTTTTGATAAGGGGGAAGTTCGGTAAGGGTTAGTATGACCTCCCCCTATTTCCCGTTTTTTTGTTGATTCTGTTTATAATAATTAGACTTGTAACATGATTCGATATTGTGGTTTGTTCGCTTGCAGTACCTGCAGAACAGCTCTTGTATATTGTTGGTTTTAGGTGCCAAGCGGTTACTTTGGGGTTGAGAAGTTAATGAACGTTGCTTGAACCAGCATTGTTCTGCGTTATGGTTGTCTTTACGGCAAATAGTGCAATACCTATTTTGCCTAGCAGGTTGTGTTTGGGAATGGTTTTGTCTTCTCTTCTCACTTAAGATAACGTTTTTTTTTTATCATAGTTGGCCTTTGGGTTTGTTTGGGGTAGTTTGGGCTTTCCATATATCTATTCTGGTAAGGACTAGGTGTTCTATCATATCTTGGCTTATATTTTTAGTTTTCATACGGGGATGGAGACCTTTCGTACCTGTGGTTATGATTTGAAATTTGGTTTGTACTTAGGGTAGCTACTAAATTGGTTAGGGTGTTAACTTCTGTTTGCAGTTTATGGATTATTGTTTGTTCATATAAGGGTGTACTATAGGGTCTGTTTGCTGCAACCCTATTGTACCTTTCTTTGTTTTTCATTTGTGTTAGAACTAGCTGTTCTGTAATTTTTAAATTGGTCTCTAGATCACTTAAGGTGTCGTTTTTCAGGCCTATAACTCGTTCACAGATTTCTGGTTTTAGTCCCTGTATGATAAAATGTATAATTTGTTTGTCCTGTATTGTAGGGTCATATCTTCGGCATGTTGTTAATATATCTAAAAAATAGGTTAGTGTTGGCTTGTTGTCTCCCTGTATTTTGTGTTTTAAAATCATTTGTAGACTCTGGGTTTGTGCTAATGGGGTGAAAGCCTCTGTGAAACTTTTTGCAAGTTGATCCCATTGTATGGCTTCCCCTAGTTGTTTTTGCTTGTAGTATTTTAACCAAGTTAGTGCTGTGCCTAATAAATGCGCTGGGAATAAATTAACTTTAGTGTTATCTGTCCATCTGTTTGAAGCTGCTGCCACTAGGAATTTGTCTAAAAAATCTTGTGGATTTTCGCTCTGGAGACCTGTGTAAGTCCCAGCTGATATTAACGGTATGTTTTCCCCCATGGTTGCTGTGTTAGTTCTGACAGGTAGTGTGAGTGGCTCGTAATGTTGTGCTAAGGTTGGGGGTGCTTGTGTCTTGATGTCCGCCTCAGGGTTATGTACTATGTCGTATAAATTTGTTCTCTGCACTAGAAAATCCTCGATTGTAGCTAAATCCTTATAGTTTTCCCTGTCCTCTTCACTAAGGTGAGTCTTTCGTGTAGTTAAATTATTAAATATGGTTTTAATATTAGGGTGACTTGCGCTTATACGTGTTAAGTTCTTAAGTGCCGCTAGGATAGGTCTGAGGTCCGCTACCGTGTCTGTGTCTCTAGATTGTATTCCATTTTTATTTAATATTTTTACTATGTCACTTTTGGAAGTCCTGTATGTGTCTAATGGTATTAAATCTTCATGTAGTATGGTTTCCATTTAATTATACATGTCCATTGACGTACCTAGTTAGTTTACTTCGCGTTACTCTAATTACGGGTTTGAAAATATTTTTGAGTTATTGGAAATGTAATTTGTCTTTTAGGTAAATGAGTGGTTTGTCACTGAAGTAGGCTATTTTAGTTAAATATTTTCTTATGAATATTATTTGGTTCTAATTTATACATAGCCTATGAAACTATGTGCTTGCCCATGTGAGGAATTTGAATGCTAATCGAGTTTATAGCCTCCACCATGTAAGGTTCGTAAGTTTGGTTTAGTTTAAGATTAAGGTTGTGACATATTATGAGCAAGGGTTGCTGTGAGAGGATTTAATAATAGGTTAGATTGGCAGCACAAATACCCTCAAATGAACCAACACATATTTTATTTTTGACATCTCTTTAAATTGATAAAAAATTTTAATTAACAATTGATTGGGTCAACCGATATATTAAGCACAAGTTTTAATACCTTAATACTTTGAAGACATATTTAATATTAAATTATTCATTACAATTTATTTTAAATTTAATTCATTATAACGTTTACTAGTAATTTTGTAGTGTTGCAATAATTATGAGTTCATGGACTAACGTGAGAAACTTTCTTTTAAATAGCTAAACATTTACATGAATTTACATTTTCGAAATTGTGAACATTTAAATAGATATGGAATTGAAAATGATTAATGAACCCTAAAATATACTAAGTTCTTAAAATTACTTACATTTTATTCCACTTCACACTTATTACGCCTAGAGATATTTTTCCGCACACGAACAACACCAACACTAGCACTCCCGAACCTCACTTTTCGACTTCCCGTCCTCGACCTCCTCCTCCTCATCTTTGTTCGTCAGTTTTTATGTTATTCTCCCGCCAGCTCATGACCACGCCTCTGCCAAATCTCTCCATCATAATTTGTGAGTACCAATTTTTCATATCAGCATGGCTGTCCCTTACATCGTCGCACGGTTTTTTACAAATAAGGATTACCGCTGCTAAACAAGCATTTCCTGTTTGTTCACCATCGGTGTCTGGGCGGATGTGCGTATCCACTTACATCCGGAGGATGTTTGTATCGAATTGTAATACAAGACTTCCTTTCCAGCAACTATCTGTACATTGATTCTATGAATTTTATTTACTAATAATTACGTATGTCTTACATTCCCCTGGCTTAATGAAGATTTTACCTACGAATCGTACTTATTATCTAATTAAGGTTATCAATTGGGTAGTCACGTTCATGTACTGTAGGCTTCAGAAATTGTATTTTTGATGTTGTTAATGTGGATGAAGTAGAGGTGTATAAAAAGAAGTAGTGTTAATATAGAAGTCCAGGCTAATAAAATGTACAAAATGAGTTCCGTGTTGTTTAATATGTTGTTGTCGTCGTGTTTTAGCTGGAAGTGGTGTTGTCTTTGTTGATTGTGATCGAAGCAGGTGAATGCGCAGGTAGCTCGGAGAGTAGGTAGTGTTGTTGTGTTGAGAATGCTGTGTAGACATCTTCCTTGTTGTCTTCAAAGTCATGTATTTGGTGTTATGTCGCAATGTCACAACGCCATTCGAAGAAATCTCCGACGAACGTGAGCGATCTTCTGTTTCTATCTGGTTGCTGTCTTTGGATGAATGGGAGGTGTTCTGCTACCATTTGTTGATGAATGTGGGTTTGTAAAGTGGAAAGGTTGTTCTGTATCTTGCAATAGGTTTGCGAGTTGTTGAAGTTTTTAGGGCAGAAATTTAGATACGGTTCGTGTTTAGGTAAATTTTGCTGTGTGTTGAAAGAAATTTTTTATATGATAGGGATGGAACTGATATAAGGTAGTGTCTGAGGCATTGGAGTAAAGTACGCTCCTGTGAAGATTTGTACTAGAGGCTTATTGGGTTCTTCTGTGTTGTGGGTTGTTGTGCTGGCAAAGGTGGTCAAAAGAGTTATGGCAAGTGCTGTCAGTAGTAGTAGTAGGAAGTGCTGTAAGGACTTCATCTGTCTCGTGGGTGGTCGGGACGGTTAGAGTGCTGTAGACTGGTGTCTTGTAGATTGGTGTCTTGTAGACTGGTTTCTCAGGTTATAGTTGGTTTTTCTGGTGTCATAATTCTAAAACTTAATATCTACAGGTTACATATACATTTTAGTTTAATATCTTATAATTAATACATATTTATGCCTAAGGTTTTTATTTACAGAAATCTTTTAATGACCTCTCAATGGTGTGTCGTATTCCCCAAGCTCTATGTAATAATGTTTTTACTAAGCATCTTAATCTCTAGTGTTCTTAAACAAGGTTCGAAATTATGTTAGTTTATTATATTACAAAACAATACTACGCATCTTTATTTCTGAGGAATATGTAATATCCCCTCTTTATGCTTATTGTCCATAGTCATTATTATGATCATAATATATGTTGCCAAAAGAAGGCTGTATAGATTGTTAATGAGCAATATTGCTGTGCTAATACATACTATGTTAGATATTTGTTACTTTCCTTTAATGTTAGATTAGCTATGTATTATTTAAACATGTCATTTAAGTCATTTACATGTCATATATTGAAGTATTTGTTTATCCTAGGATTATTTAATATAGAACATCTATGTCTCTTTTTTTTTAGAGGCATCTCAGAAAAATTGAGGTCCTTGTAGGGTATATTATGTTTACATTGTTTATCTACTAACTTAAATAAATATGATAAATGTAGTACACTTTATCATATTTTATATTCCTTATTACTAGGCGATATATATACGTATCTCTCAGGTAAGTCTAATATGTACGTTGCTTCAAGTTAAAGTACGCTTTGTTATTGTAGTAAACGAGTACGTGGGAAACATTACTTGCATAATAAGCCGTCTGAACCACCAGGGCCCTTGGCGACCCAGACCGCTGGTACAAGGCAATGCCCCCTAGTCATAGTCACAACGCAGTCGGTGTAGTATAGCGTGGGAAGTTAGTTGAGTTAGCAGAAAACTTATCTGCCTGGGAGACATACCAGAGTCACGGTCAAGTCTTACTAGCCAGTCTTAAGTACGGTTACCGTGGGTTTACAGGCAGAGCCTCGTGTCGTGTCGTGTGTGCTGTGTGAGTGTCCTGTGTTTTGGGATTACCTATACCAATATCTTTGGTACGTCTAACCTATCACTTAATCACTAAATTACACTAAACTTCACATTAAAATACAAAGTCAGGCGTTTTAATTTTCTAAATCTTTTATGTCTTTATTCTCTATCGTTTTCCGACACAACATCGAGATTTTTAATATTCATTTTTATTTCTGTTAGACTTACTTCAGTGACTCTCAAGATTATATAACGTTTATAATGAAT